>NW_012315159.1:0-2081 GCF_000151885.1 Dipodomys ordii
GGAGAAGCAGTAGAAGCAGAAGAAGCAGAAGCAGGAGAAGCAGAAGCCGAAGAAAAAAATAAGCATAAGCAGAATCAGAGGGAGAAGCAGAAGAAGGAGAAGCAGAAGCAGAAGAAGCAGCTGAAGGAGAAGCAGAAGCAGAAGAAGATGCAGAAGGAGAAGCAGGAGAAGCAGAAGACGGAGAAGGAGAAGGCGAAAGAGAAGGATTAGGAGTAGGAGAAGCAAAAGGATAAGCAGAAGCAGAAAGAGACGCAGAAGGAGAAGCAGCACGAGAAGTAGGAGAAGCAGGAGAAGCAGAAGCAGGAGAATCAGAAGAAACAGAAGACGCAGAAGCAGAATGAGAAGCAGAAGGAGAAATTGAAGCAGAAGCAGAAGCAGAAGGAGAAGCAGAAGCAGAAGGAGAAGCAGAAGAAGGAGAAGGAGAAGCAGAAAGAGAAGCACAACGAGAAGCAGGAGAAGCAGAAGCAGGAGAAGCAGAAGCAGAAGAAACATAGGAAGGAGAAGAAGCAGATGCAGAAGGAGAAGCAGAAACAGAAGGAAAAGCAGAAAGAGAAGCAGGAGAAGCAGAAGAAGCAGCAGCAGGAGAAGCAGAAGCAGAAGAAGCCGCAAAGCAGAAGCAGAACCTGAAGCAGAAGGAGAAGCAGGAGAAGCAGATTTATTGCAGAACCTGGAGAAGCAGAAGGCGAAGCAGAAGAAGAAAGAGAAGCAAAAGTAGAAGGAGAAGCAGAAGAAACAGAAGAAGCAGAGGCAGTAGCAGAAGAAGCAGAAGATGCAGAAGCAGAAGGAGAAGCAGAAGGAAAAGCAGAAGAACTAGAAGGAGAAGGAAAAGCAGCAGGAGAAGCAGAAAGAGCAGCAGAAGGACAAGCAGGAGATGTAGAAACAGGAGAAGCAGAAGCAGAAGAAAAAGGAGAAGGACAAGAAGCAGAAGGAGAAGCAGATACAGAAGGAGAAGAAGAAAGAGAAGGAGGGGAAGCAGAAGAAGTAGAAGCAGGAGAAGCAGAAGCATAAGAATCCGAAGAAGCAGAAGCAGAACCTGAAGCAGAAGGAGAAGCAGGAGAAGCAGAAGAAGCAGAATCTGGACAAGCAGAATGAGAAGCAGAAGGAGAAGCAGAAGCGGAAAGAGAATCAAAAGCAGAAGGAGAAGCAGAAGAAACAGAAGAAGCAGAAGTAGAAGGAGAAGCAGAAGGAAAAGCAGAAAAACGAGACGGAGAAGGAAAAACAGAAGCAGAATCAGAAGGAGAATCAGAAGGAGAAGCAGAAGAAGCAGAAGGAGAAGCGAAGGAGAAGCAGAAGAAGAAGCATAAGGTCAAGCACAAGCAAGAGGAGATGCAGAAGGAGAAGCAGGAGAAGCAGAAGAAGCAGAAGCAGAAGGAGAAGGAGAAGTAGGAGAAGGAGAAGGAAGAGCAGCAGAAGCAATAGGAGAAGAAGAAGGAGAAGCAGAAGCAGAATGAGAAGCAGAAGGAGAAGCAGTAGAAGAAGAAGAATCAGGAAAAGCAGAAGCAGCAGAAGGAGAAGAAGAAGAAGAAGAAGAAGAAGAAGAAGAAGAAGAAGAAGAAGAAGAAGAAGAAGAAGAAGAAGAAGAAGAAGAAGAAGAAGAAGAAGAAGAAGAAGAAGAAGAAGAAGGAGAAGGAGAAGGAGAAGGAGAAGGAGAAGCAGTAGAAGCAGAAGAAGCAGAAGCAGGAGAAGCAGAAGCAGAAGAAAAAGAATAAGCATAAGAAGCAGAATCAGAGGGAGAAGCAGAAGAAGGAGAAGCAGAAGCAGAAGAAGCAGCAGAAGGAGAAGCAGAAGCAGAAGAAGATGCAGAAGGAGAAGCAGAAGCAGAAGAAAAAGAATAAGCATAAGAAGCAGAATCAGAGGGAGAAGCAGAAGAAGGAGAAGCAGAAGCAGAAGAAGCAGCAGAAGGAGAAGCAGAAGCAGAAGAAGATGCAGAAGGAGAAGCAGGAGAAGCAGAAGAAGGAGAAGGAGAAGGCGAAAGAGAAGGATTAGGAGTAAGAGAAGCAAAAGGATAAGCAGAAGCAGAAAGAGACGCAGAAGGAGAGGCAGCACGAGAAGTAGGAGAAGCAGGAGAAGCAGGAGAAACA
>NW_012315160.1:0-2081 GCF_000151885.1 Dipodomys ordii
GCTTCTCGTTCTGCTTCTCTTCTACTTCTCTAAGTGCTTCTCCTTCTCAATCTTCTGCTTCTCTTTCTGCTTCTGCTTCTTCTGATTCTCCAACTAATCCTTCTTCTTCTCGCTTAGTTTCTGCTTCTCTTTCTGCTTCTCCATCTCCTTCTTCTTCACCTTCTGCTGCTCCTTCTCCTTCATCTGTTTCTCCATCTGCTTCTGCTTCTGCTTCTTATGCTTCATCTTGTTCTTCAGCTTCTGCTTCTCCTGCTTCTGCTTCTTATGCTTCTACTGCTTCTACTTCTGCATCTGCTTCTTCTGCTTTTGAGCTTCTACTTCTCTTTCTGCTTCTGCTTCTCCTGCTTGTTTTTCTGCTTCTTCTGCTGCTTCTCCTTCAGCTGCATCTTCTACTTCTCCTTCTGCTTCTCTTTTTGCTTCTCTTTCTGCTTCTGCTTCTTCTGTTTCTCCTGCCTGAATTTCTGGTTCTACTCTCTGCTGCTTCTCCTTCTCCTTCTACTTCTATTTCTGCTTCTGATCTGCTCTGCTTCTTCTCTTTCGGCTTCTCCTGCTTCTGCTTCTTGTGCTTCTCCTGCTTCTCTTTCTGCTTCTCATTCCGCATCTGCTTCTCCTTCTGCTTCTGCTTCTCCTCCTTCTCCTTCTCCTACTTCTGCTTCTCCTTCATCTTCTGCTTCTTCTGCTCCTCCTGCTTCTCCTTCTGCATCTCCTTCTGCTTGTGCTTGTCCTTATGCTTCTTCTTCTGCCTCTGCTTCTCCTTCTCCTTCTTTTGCTTCTCCTTTTGCTTCTGCTTCTTCTGCTTTTCCTGCTTCTCCTTCTGCTTCTGGTTCTTCTGCTTCTCCTTCTGCATCTTCTTCTGCTTCTGTTTCTCCTTCTCCTTCTTCTGCTTCTCCTTCTTATTCTCCTACTGCTTCTCCTTCTGTTACCATTCTCCTTCTTGTTCTTCTGCTTTTCCTTCTGCTTCTCGTTCTGCTTCTGCTACAACTGCTACTGCTTCTACTTCTTCTGTTTCTTCTGCTTCTCCTTCTGCTTTTGATTCTCTTTCTGCTTCTGCTTCTCCTTCTGCTTCTCCAGATTCTGCTTCTTCTGCTTCTCCTGCTTCTCTTTCTGCTTCAGGTTCTCCTTCTGCTTTTTCGGATTCTTATGCTTCTGCTTCTCCTGCTTCAGATTCTTCTGCTTCCCCTCCTTCTCTTTCTGCTTCTCCTTCTGCTTCTGCTTCTTGTCCTTCTCCTGTTTGTTCTGCTTATGCTTCTCCTGTTTCTGCATCTCCTGCTCCTCCTTCTGCTGCTCTTTCTGCTTTTCCTGCTGCTTTTCCTTCTCCTGCTCCTTCTTCTGCTTCTCTTTCTGCTTCTCCTTCTGTTTCTCCTTCTCCTTCACCTTCTCGTTCTTCTGCTTTTCCTTCTGCTTCTCCTTCTGCTTCTGCATCTTCTGCTTCTTCTGCTACTGCCTCTGCTTCTTCTGTTTCTTCTGCTTCTAGTTCTGCTTCCCCTTCTGCTTTTGTTTCTCTTTCTGCTTCTGCTTCTCCTTCTGCTTCTCCAGATTCTGCTTCTCCTGCTTCTCCTTCTGCTTCAGGTTCTGCTTCTGGTTCTTCTGCTTCTGCTTCTCCTGCTGCTACTTCTTCTGCTTCTCCTGCTTCTCTTTCTGCTTTTCCTTCTGTTTCTGTTTCTCCTTCTGTTTCTTCTCCTTCTTCTGTTTCTGCTTCTCCTGCTTCTCGTTCGGCTTCTCTTTCTGCTTCTCCTTCTCCTTCTTTTGCTTCTCCTTCTGCTTCTGTTTCTCCTTCTGCTTCTGCTTCTGCATCAATTTCTCCTTCTGCTTCTCATTCTCCTTCTGCGTCTTCTGTTTCTTCTGCTTCTCCTGCTTCTTCTTCTCCTGCTTCTGCTTCTCCTGCTTCTTCTACTTCTCTTGCTGTTTCTCCTTCAGCGTCTCTTTCTGCTTCTGCTTATCCTTTTGCTTCTCCTACTCCTAAACTTCCTCTTTCGCCTTCTCCATCTTCTTCTTCTGCTTCTCCTGCTGCTTCTGCTTCTGCTTATTCTACTATTTCTCTTTCTTCTGCTTCTGCTTCATATTGTGCTTCTTCTGTTTCT
>NW_012315161.1:0-2081 GCF_000151885.1 Dipodomys ordii
ATTTTGAAGCAGATGTAGAAGTAACAGAAATTAGTAGAATATGCAGAAGCAGAAGCAGCAGGAGAAGCATAAGATGAAGAAGTTGTAGGTGAATGAGAAGGATTATGAGTAGGAGAAGCAAATTGATAAGCAGAAGCAGAAAGTGACGCAGAAGGAGATGCAGCACGAGAAGTAGGAGAATTTGGAGATCCAGAATCATGAGAAGCAGAAGATACAGATGACGCTGAAGCAGAATGAGAAGCAGAAGGAGAAATTGAAGCAGAAGCAGAAGGAGAAGCAGAAGCAGAAGAAGGAGAAGGAGAAGGAGAAGCAGAAAGAGAAACAGAACGGGAAGCAGGAGAATAGAAGCAGGAGAAGCAGAAGCAGAAGAAACAAAAGAAGGAGAAGAAGCAGAAGCAGAAGGAGAAGCAGAAACAGAAGGAAAAGCAGAAAGAGAATCAGGAGAAGCAGAAGAAGCATCAGCAGGATAAGCAGAAGTAGAAGAAGCTGAAGAAGCAGAAGCAGAACCTGAAGCAGAAGGAGAAGCAGGAGAAGCAGAAGAAGCAGAATCCGGAGAAGGTGAAGCAGAAGCAGAAAGAGAAGTAAAAGCAGAAGGAGAAGCAGAAGAAACAGAAGAAGCAGAGGCAGTAGCAGAAGAAGCAGAAGATGCAGAAGCAGAAGGAGAATCAGAAGGAAAAGCAGAAGAACGAGAAGGAGAAGGACAAGGAGAAACAGAAGGAGAAGCAGAAAGAGAAGCAGAAGAAGGAGCAGGAGAAGGAAAAGCAGCAGGAGAAGCAGAAAGAGCAGCAGAAGGAGAAGCAGG
This sequence comes from Dipodomys ordii, assembly GCF_000151885.1. Classification (NCBI taxonomy): domain Eukaryota; kingdom Metazoa; phylum Chordata; class Mammalia; order Rodentia; family Heteromyidae; genus Dipodomys; species Dipodomys ordii. Next base: position 803 of record NW_012315161.1, read on the forward strand.
AGATGCAGAAACAGGAGAAGTAGAAGCAGAAGAAACAGGAGAAGGACAAGAAGCAGAAGTAGAAGCAGAACCTGAAGCAGAAGGAGAAGCAGGAGAAGCAGAAGAAGCAGTATCTGGAGAAGCAGAATGAGAAGCAGAAGCGGAAAGAGAATCAAAAGCAGAAGGAGAAGCAGAAGAAACAGAAGAACAGAAGCAGTAGCAGTTGCAGCAGTAAGAGAAGTAGAAGGAAAAGCAGAAGAACTAGAAGGAGAAGGAGAAACAGAAGGAGAAGCAGAAGGAGAAGCAGAAGAAGCAGAAGGAGAAGGAGAAGCAGAAGAAGAAGCATAAGGACAAGCACAAGCAGAAGGAGATGCGGAAGGAGAAGCAGGAGAAGCAGAAGAAGCAGAAGAAGAAGTAGAAGCAGGAGAAGGAGAAAGAAGAGCAGCAGAAGCAATAGGAGAAGCAGTAGGAGAAGCAGAATCAGAATGAGAAGCAGAAAGAGAAGCAGTAGAAGCAGAAGAAGCAGGAAAAGCAGAAGCAGAAGAAAGAGAAGAAGAAGAAGAAGAAGAAGAAGAAGAAGAAGAAGAAGAAGAAGAAGAAGAAGAAGAAGAAGAAGAAGAAGAAGAAGAAGAAGAAGAAGAAAGAGAAGCAGTAGAAGCAGAAGAAGGAGAAGGAGAAGCAGTAGAAGCAGAAGAAGCAGAAGAAAAGGAATAAGCATAAGAAGCAGAATCAGAGGAAGAAGAAGTAGGAGCAGCAGAAGGAGAAGCAGAAGGAGAATCAGAAGGAGAAGCAGAAGAAGGAGAAGCAGAAGCAGAAGAAGTAACAGAAGGAGAAGCAGAAGCAGAAGAAGATGCACAAGGAGAAGCAGGAGAAGCAGAAGAAGCAGAAGCAGAAGGAGAAGCAGAAGTGGGAGAAGAAGAAGGAGAAGGAAGGGCAGCAGAAGCAATAGGAGAAGCAGATGGAGAAGCAGAAGCAGAATGAGAAGCAGAAAGAGAAGCATTAGAAGCCGAAGAAGCAGGAAAAGCAGAAGCAGAAGAATGAGAAGAAGAAGAAGCAGAAGAAGAAGAAGAAGAAGAAGAAGAAGAAGAAGAAGAAGAAGAAGAAGAAGAAGAAGAAGAAGAAGAAGACAAAGAAGAAGAAGAAGAAGAACCATAAGGAGAAGCATAAGGAGAAGCAGTAGAAGCAGAAGAAGCAGAAGCAGGAGAAGCAGAAGCAGAAGAAAAAGAATAAGCAAAAGAAGCAGAAGCAGAAGCAGTGGGAGAAGCAGAAGAAGGAGAAGGAGCAGCAGAAGGAGAAGTTG
>NW_012315162.1:0-2081 GCF_000151885.1 Dipodomys ordii
ATAGAGAGGGTCACAGCAGGGACTCAGCGGGACACAGCGGGACACTGCGGGGGTCACAGCGGGGACACAGCGGGACACAGCGGGAGACAGCGGGGGACACAGCGGAACACAGCGTGGGCCACAGCAAGGACACAGCAGGACAAAGCGGGACACAGCGGGACATAGCGGGGAACACAGCGGGGGACACAGCGGGACACAGCGGGACACAGCGGGGGACACAGGGAGGACACAGCGGGACACAGCGGGGGACAGAGCGAGGACACATTGGGACACATTGGGACACAGCGGGATTCAGCGGGGGACACAGCAGTACACAGCGGGACAAAGCGGGACACAGCGGGGACACAGCAGAGACACAGCGGGGGACAGAGCGGGACACAGCGTGGGACACAGGGATGACAGAGCAGGACCCAGCGGGACCCAGCGTGGATACAGCAGGGACCCAGCTGGACACAGCGGGACACAGCCGGGACACAGCAATAGACACAGCGGGACAGAGTGCCGGACACAGCGGGACACAGCGGGGGACAAAGGGAGGACACAGCGGGACCCAGCGGGACCCAGCGTCGATACAGCAGGGACACAGCCGGACACAGTGGGGTACACAGCTGGGGACACAGCAAGGACACAGCGGGACACAGCGGGACACAGCGGGGACAGTGCGGGAACATAGCAGCACACAGCGGGGTACACAGCGGGAAACAGCGGGACACAGCTGGGGACACAGCGGGGACACAGCGGGACACAGCGGAACACAGCGGGAGTCAAAGCGGGAGACAGGGGGACACAGCGGCGACACACACAGAGGGGACTCAGCAGGGGACACAGCGTGGGACAAAGTGGGACACCACGGGACACAGTGTGACACAGCGGGACACAGCGGGAACACTGCGGGACACAGCAGGACAAAGCGGGGGACACAGCGGGACACAACGGGACACAGCGGGGGACACAGCGGGGGACAGCGGAGACAGAGAGTGGCCACAGCGAGACAAAGCGGTGACACAGCTGGACACAGCGGGGTACACAGCGGGACACAGCGGGCACACAGCGGGGACACAGCGGGACACAGCGGGACACAGCGGGGGACACAGGGAGGACACAGCGGGACACAGCGGGGGACAGAGCGAGGACACATTGGGACACAGCGGGATTCAGTGGGGGATACAACAGTACACTGCGGGACAAAGCGGGACACAGCGGGGACACAGCGGAGACACAGCGGGGGACACAGCGGGACACAGCGGGGGACAGCGGGGGACACAGGGATGACAGAGCCGACCCAGCGGGACCCAGCGTGGATACAGCAGAATCCAGTTGGACACAGCAGGACACAGCGGGGACACAGCAGTAGACACAGCGGGATACAGTGCCGGACACAGCGGGACACAGCGGGGACAAAGGGAGGACACAGCGGGACTCAGCGGGACCCAGCGTCGATACAGCAGGGACACAGCGGGACACAGTGGGGTACACAGCTGGGGACACAGCAAGGACACAGCGGGACACAGCGGGGACACAGCGGGACACAGCGGGACACAGCGGGGGACACAGCGGAACACAGCGTGGGACACAGCGAGGACACAGCAGGACACAGCGGGACACAGCGGCGACACAGCAGGGACACAGCAGGGACACAGCAGGGACACAGCAGGGACACAGTGGGGGCACAGCGAGACACAGCGGGACACAGTGGGACACAGCGGGGACAAAGCGTGAGACACAGCGGTGGACAGAAAGGGAGACAGCAGGGGACTCAGCGAGGAAACAGCGGGACACAGCGGTGACACAGCGGGGACTCAGCGGGGGACACATTGGGACACAGCGGGGGACACAGCAGGACACAGCGGGGGACACTGCGGGACACAGCGGGGGACACTGCGGGACACAGTGTGGGACAGAGCGTGGGACACAGCGAGACACAGCGGGGACAAACTGGGACACCACGGGACACAGTGGGACACAGCGGGACACAGCGGGGACAGTGCGGGAACATAGCGGGACACAGCGGGGTACACAGCGGGACACAGCAGGACACAGCGGGACCCAGCGGGACACAGCGTCGATACAGCCGGACATGA
>NW_012315163.1:0-2081 GCF_000151885.1 Dipodomys ordii
CCGATTCCACTCCAGAGTCCTTGGTTCTTGGTAGTACTAGCTCTCACCCTACAATCATCCCTCCCTCTCTCTCTCTTTAACTCTCTCACATCTCTCTCTGACTCTCTCTCTCTCTGGCTCTCTCTCCTCTGATCTATCTATGATATCTTATCTCTCTCTGCTCTCTGCTCTGCTCTCTGCTCTACTACTCTCTTCTCCTCTCCTTCTCCTTATCTCTCATCTCATCTCATCATATCATATCATCATCATCATCATCATCATCATCGTATCATCATCATCTTCATCATCTTCTTCTTCATCTTATCTTCTTCTTCTTGTTCTTCTTCTTCTTCTTCTTCTTCTTCTTCTTCTTCTTCTTCTTCTTCTTCTTCTTCTTCTTCTTCTTCTTCTTCTTCTTCTTCTTCTTCTCTTTCTGCTGCTTCTGCTTTTCCTGCGTCTTCTGCTTCTAGTGCTTCTCTTTCTGCTTCTCCTTCTGCTTCTGCTTCTTGTCCTTCTCCTGTTTCTTCTGCTTCTGCTTCTTCTGCTTCTACTTCTTCTGCTTTTCCTGCTTCTCTTTCTGCTTCTCCTTCTGCTTCTGCTCCTCCTTCTGCTTCTGCTCCTTCTATTTCTTCTGTTTCTTCTTCTTCTGCTTCTCCCGCTCTGCTTCTTCTGCTTCTCCTGCTTCTCGTTCTGCTTCTCTTCTTCGGCTTCTCTTTCTACTTCTCCTTCTGCTTCTTCTGATTCTGCTTCTTCTCCTTCTCCCTTCTGCTTCTGCTTCTTCTGCTTCTCCTGCTACTCCTTCTGCATCTCCTTCTGCGTGTGCTTTTCCTTCTGCTTCTTCTTCTGCTTCTGCTTCTCCTTCTTCTGCTTCTCCGTCTGTTTCTGCTTCTTCTGTTTTTCCTGCTTCTCCTTCTGCTTCTCATTCTTCTTCTCCTTCTGTTTCTCCTTGTCGTTATTCTGCTATTCCTTCTGCTTCTCTATCTGCTTCTGCATCTTCAGCTTCTTCTGCTACTGCTTCTGCTTCTGCTTCTCCTGTTTCTTCTGCTTCTCTTTCTGCTTCTCCTTCTGCTTTTGCTTCTCTTTCTGCTTCTGCTTCTCCTTCTGCTTCTCCTTCTTCTCCAGATTCTGCTTCTTCTGCTTCTCCTGCTTCGCCTTCTGCTTCAGGTTCTGCTTCTGCTTCTTCAGCTTCTTCTGCTTCTATTTCTGCTTCTCCTTCTGTTTCTGCTTCTCTTTCTGCTTCTGCTTCTTATCCTTCTTCTATTTCTTTGTATTCTGCTTCTCCTGCTTCTGCTTCTCCTGCTTCTCCTTCTGTTTCTCTTTATGCTTCTCCTTCTGCTTCTCCTTCTTCTGCTTCTACTTCTGCTTCTGCTTCTGCTTCTCCTTCTGCTGCTCTTTCTGCTTCTCCTGCTGCTTTTCCTTCTCCTGCTCCTTCTTCTGCTTCTCTTCTCTTTCTGCTTCTCCTTCTGTTTCTCCTACTCCTTCTCCTTCTCGTTCTTCTGCTTTTCCTTCTGCTTCTCCTTCTGCTTCTGCATCTTCTGCTTCTTCTGCTACTGCCTCAACCTCTTCTGTTTCTTCTGCTTCCCCTTCTGCATTAGCTTCTCTTTCTTCTTCTGCTTCTCCTTCTGCTTCTCCAGATTCTGCTTCTTCTGCTTCTCCTTCTGCTTCAGGTTCTGCTTCTGCTTCTTCAGCTTCTTCTGCTTCTGCTTCTCCTGCTGCTGCTTCTTCTGCTTCTCTTTCTGCTTTTCCTTCTGTTTCTGCTTCTCCTTCTGCTTCTTCTCCTTCTTCTGTTTCTTCTGTTTCTGCTTCTCCTGCTTCTGCTTCTCCTACTTCTCGTTCTGCTTCTCTTTCTGCTTCTACTTCTCCTTCTCCTTCTTCTGCTTCTCCTGCTTCAATTTCTCCTTCTGCTTCTCATTCTGCTTCTGCGTCTTCTGTTTCTTCTGCTTCTCTTGCTTCTGTTTCTCCTGCTTCTCCTACTTCTCGTGCTGCTTTTCCTTCTGCGTCTCTTTCTGCTTCAGCTTATCCTTTTGCTTCTCCTACTTCTAATCCTTCTCTTTCGCCTTCTCCTTCTTGTTCTTAAAAAATAATCCTGGTGCTTCTGCTTC
>NW_012315164.1:0-2081 GCF_000151885.1 Dipodomys ordii
ACACAGCGGGACACAGCCGGATTACACAGCTGGGGACACACCGGGACACAGCAGGGGACACAGCGGGGGACACAGCAGGACATAGCCGAGACACAGCGGGACACAGCGTCTATACAGCGGGGACACAGCGGGACACAGCGGGGTACACACCTGGGGACACAAAGGGACACATCGGGGGACACAGCGAGGACACAGCGGAACACAGCGGGGGACACAGCGAGGACACAGCGGGACACAGCGGGACACAGCAGGACACAGCAGGGACACAGCAGCAGACACAGCGGGACACAGCGGGGGACACAGCGGGACACAGTGGGGGACACAGCGGGACACAGAGGGGGACACAGCGGCGTACACAACGGGACACAGCGGGGAACACAGCGAGGACACAACGGGGACACAGCAGGACACAGCGGGTTACACAGCTGGCGACAAAAAGCGACACATTGGGGGACACAGCGAGGACACAGTGGAACACAGCGTGGGACACAGCGAGGACACAGCGGGACACAGCGGGACACAGCCGGACACAGCAGGGACACAGCATTAGACACAGCAGGACACACCGGGGGTCACAGAGGGACACAGCGGGACACAGCGGGGACACAGCGAGACTCAGCGGGAGCCACAGCGGGACACAGCGGGGGACACAGCGGGACACAGCGGGGACACAGCGGGGGACACAGCGGGACACAGCCGGACACAGTGGGGGACACAGGTGGGACACAGCGGTACACAGCGGGGATACAGCAGGACTCAGCGCGGGACACAGCAGTACACAGCGGGACACAGCGGGACACAGCAGGACAGAGCGGGGGACACAGCGGGACACAGAGGGGGACACAGAGGGGTACACAATGGGACACAGCGGGGAACACAGCGAGGACACAGCGGGGACACAGGGGGACACAGCGGGTTACACAGCTGGGGACTCAAAGGGATACATCGGGGGACACAGCGAGGACACAGGGGAACACAGCGTGGGACACAGCGAGGACCAGCTGCAAACAGCGGGACACAGAAGGGACACAGCAGTAGAAATAGCGGGACACAGGGGGGACACAGCAGGATACAGCAGGACACAGAAGGGACACAGCAGTAGAAATAGCGGAACACAGCGGGACACAGCAGGAAACAGCGGTGACCATGCGGGGACACAGCGGGGGACAATACGGGACACAGCGGGGGAAACAGCGAAACACAGTGGGGGACCGAGCGTGGGACACAGCGAGACACCTCGGGGACCAAGCTGGACACAGCGGGGTACACAATGGGACACAGCGTGGACACAGTGTGGAAACAGCGGGACACAGCGGGTCCCATCAGGGGCACAGCGACACACAGCGGGACACATCGGGGGACACAGCGGGACACAGCGGGGACACAGCGATGACACAGTGGGACACAGCGATGGAAACAGCGAGGAAACAGCGGGACATAGCGGGGAAACAGCGGGACACAACTGGGACACAGCAGTGGACACAGCGGGAAACAGCGGGGTACACAGTGGGGGACACAGCGGCACACAGCCGGACACAGTGGGGGACACAGGTGGGACACAGTGGGACACAGTTGGGATACAGCAGGACTCAGCGGGATACACAGCGGGACACAGCAAGGGACAGCGGGGGACACAGAGGGACACAGAGGGGGACACAGAGGGGTACACAACGGGACACAGCGGGGAACACAGCGAGGACACAGCGGAGACACAGGGGGACAAAGCGGGTTACAGAGCTGGGCACACAAAGGGACACATCGGGGGACACAGCGAGGACACAGTCGAACACAACATGGGACACAGCGAGGACACAGCGGGACACAGCGGGACACAACAGGACACAGCAAGGACACAGCAGTAGACACAGCGGGACACACCGGGGGACACAGCGGGACACAGCGGGACATAGCGGGGACACAGCGGGACTCAGCGGGGGACACAGCATTACACAGAGGGACACAGCTGGACACAGTGGGGGACACAGAGGGGGACATAGAGGTGTTTGCAGTGGGACACAGCGGGGAACACAGCGAGAACACAGCGGGACACAGCGGGACACAGCGTCGATAAAGCGGGGACA
>NW_012315165.1:0-2081 GCF_000151885.1 Dipodomys ordii
TCCCCCGCTGTTTCCCGCTCTTTCCCGCTGTGTCCCTCTGTGTCCTTGCTGTGTCCCCATGTGTCACGCTCTGTCCTCTCTGTGTATCACTCTGTGTCCCGCTGTGTCCTCACTGGGTCCCCCACTGTGTCCAGGCTGTGACCCGCTGTGTCCCTGCTGTGTCCCCGCTGTGTTCCGCTGTGTCCCTGGTGTGTCCTGGCTGTGTAACCTCTATGTCCCTCTGTGTCCCCGCTGTGTCCCACTGTGTTCTGCAGTGTCACCCTATGTCCCCTCTGTGTCCTCGCTGTGTCCTTCTGTATCCCGCTGTGTCCTCCGCTGTGTCCCCCACTATTTCCCTGCTGTGACCCGCTGTGTCCCGCAGTGTCCCTGCTGTGTCCTCACTGTATCTGCAGCTGTGTCCCACTGTGTCCCCCGCTGTGGCCCCGCTGTGTCCTCCTGTGTCCCACTTTGTCCTCGCTGTGTCCTTCTGTATCCCGCTGTGTCCTCCGCTGTGTCCCCCACTATTTCCCTGCTGTGACCCGCTGTGTCCCGCAGTGTCCCTGCTGTGTCCTCGCTGTATCTGCAGCTGTGTCCCACTGTGTCCCCCGCTGTGTCCTCGCTGTGTCCCCGCTGTGTCCCACTGTGTCCCCCGCTGTGTCCTCGCTGTGTCCTCGCTGTGTAACTGCTATGTCCCCCTGTGTCCCCAGCTGTGTGCCGTTGTGTCCCCGCTGTGTCCCAGCTGTGTCCCGCTGTGTCTCCATTGTTCCCCGGTTTGTCCCCACTGTACCCTGCTGTGTCCCTCGCTGTGTACCTCTGTGTCTCGCTCTGTCCTCGCTTTGTTCCTGTGATGTCCCGCTGTGGCCCCGCTGTGTCCCTGTTGTGTTCCACTCTCTCCCGCTGTGTGCAGCTCTGTGTCCCCCGCTGTGTCCATCGCTGTGTCCCCCTGCATCCCTGTTTGTCCCGCATTGTCCCCCGCTGTGTCCCACTGTTTCCCACTGTGCCCCCGCTGTGTCCCACTGTGTCCCGCTGTGTCCCGCTGTGTACCCTGCAGTGTCCTGCTGTGTCCCCCGATGTGTCCCGCTGTGTCCCGCTGTGTCCCCACTGTGTCCCGCTGTGTCCCTGCTGTGTCCCCTGCTGTGTCCCGCTGTATCTCCGGCTGTGTACCCCGCTGTGTCCCCACTGTGTTCCGCTGTGTCCCCGCTGTGTCCCCGCTGTGTCTCCCTGCTGTCCCCCGCTGTGTCCCCTCTGTGTCCCGCTGTGTCTTCGCTGTGTCCCACTGTGTCCTTGCTGTGTCTACGCTGTTTCCCGCTGTGTACTGCTGTATCAGGCTGTGTCCCCGCTGTCCCCCGCTGTGTCCCCTGCTGTGTGCCCGCTGTGTCCAGCTGTGTCCCGTTTTGTCCCGCTGTGTCCCGCTCTGTCCCCGCTTTGTCCCCTGCTTTGTCCCCTCTGTGTCCCGCTGTGTCCCCCGCTGTGTCCCGCTGTGTCCCCTGCTGTGTCCCCCGCTGTGTCCCGCTGTGTCCCGTTGTGTTCTCCCTGTGTCCCGCTCTGTCTCTGTGTGTCCCGCTGGGTCCTGCTGTGTCCGGTCCCCCGCTTTGTCCTGCTGTGTCCCCGCTGGGTCCGGCTGGGTCCTGGCTGTGTACCCGCTGGGTCCCGCTGTGTCCCGGCTGTGTGTCCGCTATGTCCCGCTGTGTCCCTGGGGTGTCCTCGCTGTGTAACTGCTATGTCCCTCTGTGTCCCCGCTGTGTCCCGCTGTGTCCCGCTGTGTCTTCTCTGTGTTCCACAGTGTCCCCCGCTGTGTCCCGCTGTGTCCCCCACTGTGTCCCCCACTGTGTCCCGCTGTGTCCCCCGCTGTGTCCGGCTGTGTCCCGCTGTGTCCCCGCTGTCCGCCGGTGTGTCACCGCTGTCCCCCGCTGTATCCCCCGCTGTGTCCCGCTGTGTCCCACTGTGTCCTGCAGTGTCCCCCTATGTCCCCGCAGTGTCCTCGCTGTATCCTTTTGTATCCCGCTGTGTCCCCCATATTTCCCCGCTGTTTCCCGCTGTGTCCCGCAGTGTCCCTGCTGTGTCCTCTTGTATCCCCAGCTGTGGCCCACTGTGTCCCTCGC
>NW_012315166.1:0-2081 GCF_000151885.1 Dipodomys ordii
TCACACCACGGGACACAGTGTGACACATCTGCGCCACAGCGGCGATACTGCGGGGACACAGTGGGACAAAGTGGGGGACACAGCGGGACACAGCGGGGGACACAACATGGGCTAGCGGGGGACAGAGAGTGGACAGAATGGAACACAGCGGTGACACAGCTGGACACAGCAGGGTACAAAGCGGGACACAGCGGGCACACAGCGCGGACACAGCAGGGACACAGCAGGGGACACAGTGGGACACAGCAGGGACACAGCAGGGGACACAGAGGGACACAGCGGGACAAAGCGGGACACAGCGGGGCACAGCAGGGACACAGCGAGGGACACAGCAGGGGACACAGCAGGACACACCGGGGGACATAGCAGGACACAGCAGGGGACACAGGGAGGACACAGCGGGACACAGTGAGGGACACAGCGGAACACAGCGAGGGACACAGCGGGGGACACAGTGGGACACAGCGGGGTACACTGAGAGGACACAGCGGGACCCAGCGGGACACAGCGTCGATACAGCGGGGACACAGCGGGACAAAGCGGGGAACACAGCTGGGGACACAAGGGGACACAGTGGGGGACATAGCGGGACACATTGGGAGACAGCGGGACACAGCGGGGCACAGCGGGGACAAAGCGGGAGACACAGCGGGGAACAGAGCAGGACACAGCGGGGGACACAGCGAGGACACAGCGGGACACAGCGAGGACACAGCGGGACACAGCCGGGGACACAGCGGGACACAACGGGGAACACAGCGGGGGACACAGCGGAACACAGCGGAACACAGCAAGGGACAGAGCAGGGGACACAGCGGGAAACAACGGGGAAAAAGCGGCACTCAGCGGGGGACACAGGAGGGGACAAAGTGGAACACCACGGGACACAATGTGACACAACAGGACACAGCGGGGACACTGTGGGGAAACAGCGGCACAAAGCAGGGGACATAGTGGGACACAGCGGGACACAGCGGGGGACAGAGCAGGTGACAGCGGGGGACAGAGAAAGGACAGAGCGGGACACAGCGGTGACACCGCTGGACACAGTGGGGTACACAGCAGGACACAGCGGGCACACAGCGGGGACACAGTGGGACACATCGGGACACAGTGGGGACAGAGCGGGACACAGAGGGACACAGCGGGGTACACAGCGGGACACACGGGGGACACAGTGAGGACACAGCGGGACACAGCGGGGACAAAGCGGGGGACACAGCGGGACACAGCAGGGACACAGCGGGACACAGCGGGACACAGCAGGGGACATAGTGGGACACAGCGGGGTACACAGCGACGACAAAGCGGGACACAGCGGGGAAACAGCAGGACTCAGCAGGGTCACAGCGGGACACAGCGGGACACAGCAGGGACACAGCAGGGGACACAGCAGGACACAGCGTGGGACACAGCGGGACACAGCGGGGAATACAGAGGGACACAGTGGGGAACACAGAGGGACACAGCGGGACACAGCGGGTACAGCGGGGACACAGAAGGGGACAGCGGGGACCCGCCAGGGGACAACGTGGACACAGCGGGACACAGCGGGGGACACAGCGGACACAGCGGGGGACACAGGGGGGACAAAGCGGGACACAGCGGGGGACACAGTGGAATACAGCGGGACACAGCGGGAACACAGCCGGGACACAGCGGGTGACACAGTGGACAGAGCAGGGGATACAGCAGGGGCCACAGAGGGACACAGCGGGACACAGCGGGACACAGCGGGACACAGCATCGATACAGCGGGGACACAGCAGGACACAGCGGGGTACACAGCTGGGGACACAACGGGACACAGTGGGGGACATAGCGGGACACATCGGGACACAGCGGGACACAGCGGAGCACAATGGGGACAAAGTGGGAGACACAGCAGGGAACAGAGCAGGACACAGCAGGGAACACAGCGAGGACACAGCGGGACACAGCGGTGACACAGCGGGACTCAGCAGGATCACAGCGGGACACAGCGGGAAACAGCGGAGACACAGCAGGGGACAGAGCGGGACACAGCGGGGGACACAGGGGGGACAAAGCGGGACACAGCGGTGGACACAGCGGAATACTGA
>NW_012315167.1:0-2081 GCF_000151885.1 Dipodomys ordii
ATCATGTGCTCGCTGTGTCCCCCGCTGTCTCCCGCTTTGTCCCCCGCTGAGTTCCGCTGTGTCCCGCTGCGTCCTCGCTGTGTCCCCCGCTGTGTCCCGCTGTGTCCCCGCTATGTCCCCAGCTGTGTTCCGCTGTGTACCGCTCTGTACCCCGCTGTGTCTCGCTATGTTCCCGCAGTGTCCCGCTGTGTCCCGCTGTGTCCCGCTGTGTCCTCGCTGTGTCCCCAGCTGTGTCCTGTTGTGTCCCCAGCTGTGTACCTCGCTGTGTCCCGCTGTGTCCCCGCTGTATCGAGTCTGGGTCCCGCTGGGTCCAACTGTGTCCTCCCTGTGTCCCCCGCTGTGTCCCGCTGTGTCCGCCATTGTGTCCCGCTGTGTCTACTGCTTTGTCCCCACTGTGTCCCTCTGTGTCCTCGCTGTGTCCCACGCTGTGTTCCGCTGTGGCCTCGCTTTTTTCCCCGCTGTGTCCCGCTGTGTACCCCTCTGTGTCCCCCGCTGTGTCTCGCTGTGTCCCCCGCTGTGTCCATTCTCTTTCCCCTCTGTGTCCCGCTGTGTCCCGCTGTGTACTGCTGTGTCCCCCGCTGAGTCCTGCTGTGTCCCAATGTCTCCTTGCTCTGTCCCCCGCTGTGTACGTCTGTGTCCATCCTGTGTCCCACACTGTGTCCCGCTGTGTCCCCGCTGTGCCCCCCGCTATGTCCCGCTTTGTCCCTGCTGTGTCCCGCTCTGTCCTTGCTGTGTCCCCCACTGTGTGCCGCTGTGTCCTCGCTGTTTCCCCGCTGTGTCCCTGCTGTGTCCCTCTGTGTACCCCGCTGTGTCCAGCTTTGTCCCGCTGTGTCTCGCTGTGTCCCACGCTCTGTCCCACACTGTGTCCCGCAGTGTCCCCCGCTGTGTCCCACTGTGTCCCCCGCTGTGTCCCGCTGTGTCCCCCGCTGAGTCCCCGTTGTGTCACCGCTGTGTACCGCTGTGTCCTCGCTGTGTCCCCTGCTTTCTCCCTCTCTGTCCCCCACTGTGTCTCACGCTTTGTCCCTGCTGTGTCCCACTGTGTCCCGCTGTGTCCGGCTGTGCCCCCACTGTGTCCCGTTGTGTCCAAAGCTGTGTACCACGCTGTATAACGCTGTGTCCCCGCTGTATCGACGCTGTGTCCCGCTGTGTCCTCGCTGTGTTCCCCACTGTGTCCCGCTGTGTCCCCCGCTGTGTCCCCCGCTGTGTCCTCGCTGTGTCCCCTGCTGTGTCCCGCTGTGTCCTCACTGGGTCCCCAACTGTGTCCTGCTGTGTCCCCTGCTGTGTCGCGCTGTGTCCGGCTGTGTCCCGCTCTGTCCCCGCTGTGTCCCGCTGTGTCCCGCTGTGTCCCCGCTGTGTGCCTGCTGTGTCCCGCTGTGTCTGCCGCTTTGTCCTGCTGTGTCCCACTGTTTCCCCGCTGTGTCCCGTTGTGTCTCGCTGTGTCCCCGCTGTGTGCCCGCTGTGTCCCTCAGTGTACCCCGCTGTGTCCAGCTGTGTACCCGCTGTGTCCCGCTGTGTCCCCTCTCTGTCCTCTGCTGTTCCCCGCTGTGTCCCCCGCTGTGTCCCGCTGTGTCCCGCTGTGTCCCGCTGTGTCACACTGTGTTCCGTGTTGTCCCGCTTTGTCCCCCGCTGTGACCTCGCTTTGTTTCCCGATGTGTCCCGCTGTGTACCACTCTGTGACCCCGCTGTGTCCCGCTCTGTACCCGCTGTGTCCCGCTATGTTCCCGCAGTGTCCCCGCTGTGTCCCGCTGTGTCCTCGCTGTGTCAACCGCTGTGTCCCGTTGTGTCCTCAGCTGTGTACCCCGCTGTGTCCTGCTGTGTCCCCTCTTTATCGACGCTGTGTCCTGCTGGGTCCTGCTGTGTCCTCGATGTGTTCCCCGTTGTGTCCCGCTGTGTCCCCCGCTGTGTCCCTGCTGTGTCCCTGCTGTGTCCCCGCTGTGTCCCGCTTTGTCCTCGCTGTGTCCCAAGCTGTGTACCGCTGTGTCCCCTGCTGTGTCCCGCTGTGTCCTGCTGTGTCCCCGCTGTGTCCCACTGTGTCCCCCGCTGTGTCCCGCTTTGTACCGCTGTGTCCCGCTGTGTCCTGC
>NW_012315168.1:0-2081 GCF_000151885.1 Dipodomys ordii
TCTGCTCTCCTATGCTCTGCTGCACTCCTCTCCGTCTCCTCTCTACTCTGCTCTCTCTGCTCATCTGCTCTCCTGCCTCTCGTTCTGCATCTTTTCTGCTCTGCTTCTCCTTCTGCTGCTCATCATCGTCTGCTACTCCTTCTTCTGCTTCTCCTTCTGATTCTCATTCTACTTCTCTTTCTGCTGTTCCTTCTCCTTCTTCTGCTTCTCCCTCTGATTCTTCTTCTTATGCTTATTCTTTTTCTACTGCTTCTGCTTCTCCTGCTTCTGCTTCTTCTGATTCTACTTCTTCTCCTTATGCTTCTCCTTCTCCTTCTTCTTCTTCTTCTCCTTCTTCTTCTTCTTCTTCTTCTTCTTCTTCTTCTTCTTCTTCTTCTTCTTCTTCTTCTTCTTCTTCTTCTTCTTCTTCTGTTTCTTCTGCTTCTTCTTTTCCTGCTTCTTCTGCTTCTACTGCTTCTCTTTCTTCTTCTCATTCTGCTTCTGCTTCTCCTTCTGCTTCTCATATTGCTTCTGCGGCTTTTCCTTCTCCTTCTCCTACTTCTACTTCTCCTTCTGCTTCTGCTTTTTCTGCTTCTCCTGCTTCTCCTTCTGCTTCAGGTCCTGCTTCTGCTTCTTTGGCTTCTTCTGCTTATGCTTCTCCTGCTGCTGCTTCTTCTGCTTCTCCTGCTTCTCTTTTTGCTTTTCCTTCTGTTTCTGCCTCTCCTTCTGCTTCTGCTTCTTCTCCGTCTTCTGTTTCTTCTGCTTCTGCTTCTCCTGCTTCTGCTTCTCCTGCTTCTCGTTCTGCTTCTCTTTCTGCTTTTCCTTCTCCTTCTCCTTCTTCTGCTTCTCCTTCTGCTTCTGCTTCTCCTTCTGCTTCTGCTTCTGCTTCAATTTTTCCTTCTGCTTCTTCGTCTTCTGTTTCTTCTGCTTCTCCTGCTTCTGCTTCTCCTGCTTCTCCTACTTCTCGTGCTGCTTCTCCTTCTGCGTCTCTTTCTGCTTCTGCTTATCCTTTTGCTTCTCCTACTCCTAATCCTTCTCTTTCGCCTTCTCCTTCTTCTTCTTCTGCTTCTCCTGGTGCTTCTGCTTCTGCTTATTCTACTACTTCTGTTTCTTCTACTTCTGCTTCAGATTGTGCTTCTTCTGTTTCTCCTTCTTCTTCAGATTCTGCTTCTGCTTCTTCGGTTTCTCCTGTTTCTTCTGCTTCTGCTTCTCCTGCTTCTTCTGCTTCTCCTGCTTCTCTTTCTGCTTCTCCTTCTCGTTCTCCTTCTGTTTATGCTTCTCTTTCTGCTTCTGCTTCTTCTTCTGCTGCTCCTTCTCCTTCTCCTTCTTCTGCTTCTCCCACTCCTTCTGCTTCTGCTTCTTTTTCTTATTCTTTTTCTACTGCTTCTGCTTCTCCTGCTTCTGCTTCTTCTGCTTCTACTGCTTCTCCTTATGCTTCTCCTTATGCTTCTTGTTCTTCTTCTTCTTGTTCTTCTTGTTCTTGTTCTTTTTCTTGTTCTTCTTCTTCTTCTCTTTCTTCTGCTTCTGCTTTTCCTGCTTCTGCTTCTAATGCTTCTCTTTCTGCTTCTCATTCTGCTTCTGCTTCTCCTTCTGCTTCTCCTATTGATTCTGCTGCCCTTCCTTCTCCTTCTCCTTCTCCTACTTTTGCTTCTGCTTCTACTCGTTCTCCTGCTTCTCCTTCTGCATCTTCTTCTGCTTCTGCTTCTTCTTCTGCTTCTTCTTCTGCTTCTGCTTCTCCTTCTTCTGCTTCTCCTTCTGATTCTCCTTCTGATTCTCCTTCTGCTGCTCCTTGTCCTTCTTCTGCTTCTCCCTCTGATTCTGCTTCTTATGCTTATTCTTTTTCTTCTGTTTCTGCTTCTCCTGCTTCTGCTTCTTCTGCTTCTACTTCTTCTCCTTATGCTTCTCCTTCTTCTTCTTCTTCTTCTTCTTCTTCTTCTTCTTCTTCTTCTTCTTCTTCTTCTTCTTCTTCTTCTTCTTCTTCTTCTTCATCTTCTTCTTCTTCTTCTTCTTCTTCATCTACTTCATCTCCATCACCTTCTTCATCAACTACTGCTACTTCTACAACATCTATTCATATACAACATCTACAACTTCTGATGCAT
>NW_012315169.1:0-2080 GCF_000151885.1 Dipodomys ordii
TCAGCTTTTGCTTCTCTTTCTGCTTCTGCTTCTCCTTCTGCTTCTCCTTCTTCTCCAGATTCTGCTTCTTCTGCTTCTCCTGTTTCGCCTTCTGCTTCAGGTTCTGCTTCTGCTTCTTCAGCTTCTTCTGCTTCTATTTCTGCTTCTCCTTCTGTTTCTGCTTCTCTTTCTGCTTCTGCTTCTTATCCTTCTTCTATTTCTTTTGATTCTGCTTCTCCTGCTTCTGCTTCTCCTGCTTCTCCTTCTGTTTCTCTTTATGCTTCTCCTTCTGCTTCTCCTTCTGCTTCTCCTTCTCCTTCTTCTGCTTCTCTTTCTGCTTCTGCTTCTTCTGATTCTCCAACTTCTCCTTCTTCTTCTTCTATTTCTGCTTCTCTTTCTGCTTCTGCATTTCCTTCTGCTTCACCTTCTGCTGCTCCTTCTCCTTCTTCTGTTTCTCCCTCTGCTTCTGCTTCTTATGCTTCTTCTTTTTCTTCTGGTTCTGCTTCTCCTGTTTCTGCTTCTTCTGCTTCTACTGCTTCTTCTTCTGCTTCTACTTCTCTTTCTGCTTCTGCTTCTCCTGCTTGTTTTTCTGCTCCTTGTGCTTCTCTTTTTGCTTCTCCTTCTGCTTCTGCTTCTGCTTCTTCTGTTTCTCCTGCCTGAATTTCTGGTTCTACTTCTTCTGCTGCTTCTCCTTCTGCTTCTGCTTCTCCTTCTGCTAATGTTTCTGCTTCTTCTGCTTCTTCTCTTTCGGCTTCTCCTGCTTCTGCTTCTTGTCCTTCTCCTGCTTCTCTTTCTGCTTCTCTTTCTGCTTCTGCTTCTCCTTCTGCTTCTCCTCCTTCTCCTTCTCCTACTTCTGCTTCTCCTTCAGCTTCTGATTCTTCTGCTTCTCCTGCTTCTCCTTCTGCATCTCCTTCTGCTTGTGCTTGTCCTTATGCTTCTGCTTCTGCTTCTCCTTCTCCTTCTTTTTCTTCTCCTTTTGCTTCTGCTTCTTCTGCTTTTCCTGCTTCTCCTCCTGCTTCTGCTTCTTCTGCTTCTCCTGCTTCTCATTCTGCATCTTCTTCTGCTTCTCCTTCTAATTTTTCTGCTTCTCCTTCTGATTCTCCTTTTGCTTCTTCTTCTTCTGCTTTACCTGCGTCTCTTTCTGCTTCCCCTTCTGTTTCTCCTTCTGTTTCTCCTTCTCCTTCTTGTTCTTCTGCTTTTCCTTCTGCTTCTGCTACAACTGCTTCTGCTTCTATTTCTTCTGTTTCTTCTGCTTCTCCTTTTGCTTTTGATTCTCTTTCTGCTTCTGCTTCTCCTTCTGCTTCTTATTCTGCTTCTTCAGATTCTGCTTCTTCTGCTTCTCCTGTTTGTCCTTCTCCTTTTGCTTTTGATTCTCTTTCTGCTTCTGCTTCTCCTTCTGCTTCTTATTCTGCTTCTTCAGATTCTGCTTCTTCTGCTTCTCCTGTTTGTCCTTCTGCTTCAGGTTCTCCTTCTGCTTCTTCACATTCTTATGCTTCTGCTTCTCCTGCTTCTGCTTCTTCTGCTTTCCCTCCTTCTCTTCCTGCTTCTCCTTCTGTTTCTGCTTCTCCTTCTGCTTCTGCTTCTTGTCCTTCTCCTGTTTCTGCTGCTTCTGCTTCTCAAGTTTCTGCATCTCCTGCTTCTCCTTCTGCTGCTCTTTCTGCTTCTCCTGCTGCTTTTCCTTCTCCTGCTCCTTCTTCAGCTTCTCTTTCTGCTTCTCCTTCTGTTTCTCCTACTCCTTCTCCTTCTCGTTCTTCTGCTTTTCCTTCTGCTTCTGCATCTTCTGCTTCTTCAGCTACTGCCTCTGCTTCTTCTGTTTCTTCTGCTTCCCCTTCTGCTTCTCCTTCTGCTTTTGCTTCTCTATCTGCTTCTGCTTCTCCTTCTGCTTCTCCAGTTTCTGCTTCTTCTGCTTCTCCTGCTTCTCCTTCTGCTTCAGGTTCTGCTTCTGCTTCTTCAGCTTCTTCTGCTTCTGCTTCTCCTGCTACTGCTTCTTCTGCTTCTCCTGCTTCTCTTTCTGCTATTCCTTCTGTTTCTGCTTCTCCTACTGCTACTTCTCCTTCCTATGTTTCATCTGCTTCTGCTTCTCCTGCATCTGCTTCTCCTG
>NW_012315170.1:0-2080 GCF_000151885.1 Dipodomys ordii
TCATCCTTATGTTTCTTCCTCTGCTTCTGCTTCTCCTTCTGCTTCTTCTGCTTCTCCTTCTGATTCTCTTTCTGCTTCTCCTTCTGTTTTTCCTTCTCCTTCTCGTTCTTCTGCTTTTCCTTCTGCTTCTCCTACTGCTGCAAGTGCTACTGCTTCTGTTCTTCTGTTTCTTCTGCTTCTACTTCTGCTTTTGATTCTCTTTCCGCTTCTGCTTCTCATTCTGCTTCTCCAGATACTGCTTCTTCTGCTTCTCCTTCTGCTTCAGGTTCTGCTTCTGCTTCTGCTTCTTGTCCTTCTCCTGTTTCTTCTGCTTCTGCTTCTCCTGTTTCTGCATCTCCTGCTTATCCTTCTGCTGCTCTTTCTGCTTCTCCTGCTGCTTTTCCTTCTGTTGCTCTTTCTTCTGCTTCCCTTTCTGCTTCTCCTTCTGTTTCTCCTTCTCCTTCTCGTTCTTCTGCTTTTCCTTCTGCTTCTCCTTCTGTTTCTGCATCTTCTGCTTCTTCTGCTACTGCCTCTGCTTCTTCTGTTTCTTCTGCTTCTCCTTCTGCTTTTGCTTCTCTTTCTGCTTCTGCTTCTCCTTCTGCTTCTCCAGGTTCTGCTTCTTCTGCTTCTCCTGCTTCTCCTTCTGCTTCAGGTTCTGCTTCTGCTTCTTCGGCTTCTTCTGCTTCTGCTTCTCCTGCTGCTGCTTCTTCTGCTTCTCCTGCTTCTCTTTCTGCTTTTTCTTCTGTTTCTGCTTGTCCTTCTGCTTCTTCTCCTTCTTCGGTTTCTTCTGCTTCTGCTTCTCCTTCTTCTGCTTCTCCTGCTTCTCGTTCTGCTTCTCTTTCTGCTTCTCCTTCTCCTTCTTCTGCTTCTCCTTCTGCTTCTGCTTCAATTTCTCCTTCTGCTTCTCATTCTGCATCTGCGTCTTCTGTTTCTTCTGCTTCTCTTGCTTCTGCTTCTCCTGCTTCTCCTCCTTCTCGTGCTGCTTCTCCTTCTGCGTCTCTTTCTGGTTCTGCTTATCCTTTTGCTTCTCCTACTCCTAATCCTTCTCTTTCGCCTTCTCCTTCTTGTTCTTCTGCTTGTCCTGGTGCTTATGCTTCTGCTTATTCTACTATTTCTGTTTCTTCTGCTTCTGATTCAGATTGTGCTTCTTCTGTTTCTCCTTCTGCTTCAGATTCTGCTTCTGCTTCTTCGGCTTCTCCTGTTTCTTCTGCTTCTCCTGCTTCTTCTGCTTCTCCTGCTTCTCTTTCTGCTTCTCCTTCTGCTTCTGCTTCTCCTTCTGCTTCTGCTTCTGCTCTTCTCCTTCTTCTGTTTCTTTTGCTTCTGTTTCTTCTGCTTCTTCTTCTTCTGTTTCTTCGGATTCTACTTCTGCTTCTCCTTCTCCTTCTCTTTCTGCTTCTTCTGATTCTCCTGCTTCTCCTTCTTGTTCTCCTTCTGTTTCTGCTTCTCTTTCTGCTTCTGCTTCTCCTTCTGCTGCTCCTTCTCCTTCTCCTTCTTCTGCTTCTCTCACTGCTTCTGCTTCTGCTTCTTTTGCTTATTCTTTTTCTTCTGCTTCAGCTTCTCCTGCTTCTGCTTCTTCTGCTTCTACTGCTTCTCCTTATACTTCTCCTTATGCTTCTCCTTATGTTGCTGCTTCTTCTTATTCTTCTTCGTCTTCTTCTTCTTCTCTTTCTTCTGCTTCTGCTTTTCCTGCTTCTTCTGCTTCTACTGCTTCTCTTTCTGCTTCTTGTCCTTCTCCTGTTTCTTCTCCTTCTGCTTCTCCTGCTTCTGCTTCTTCTGCTTTTCCTGCTTCTCTTTCTGCTTCTCCTTCTGCTTCTCCTTCTGCTTCTGCTACTTCTCCTTCTTCTGTTTCTTCTACTTCTGCTTCTCCCGCTTGTGCTTCTTCTGCTTCTCCTGCTTCTCGTTCTGCTTCTCTTCGTCGGCTTCTCTTTCTATTTCTGCTTCTGCTTCTTCTGATTCTGATTCTTCTCCTTCTTCTTCTCCTTCTGCTTCTGCGTCTTCTGCATTTCCTGCTTCTCTTTCTGCATCTCCTTCTGCTTGTGCTTTTCCAAAATGCTTCTTCTTCTGCTCCGGTTTCTCCTTCTCCATCTTCTGCTTCTCCGTC
>NW_012315171.1:0-2080 GCF_000151885.1 Dipodomys ordii
CTTCTTCTTCTTCTTCTTCTTCTTCTTCTTCTTCTTCTTCTTCTTCTTCTTCTTCTTCTTCTTCTTCTTCTCTTTCTTTTGCTTCTGCTATTCCTGCTTCTTCTGCTTCTCTTTCTGCTTCTCCTTCTGCTTCTGCTTCTCCTTCTGCTTCTCCTGCTTCTGCTTCTTCTGCTTTTCCTGCTTCTCTTTCTGCTTCTCCTGCTGCTTGTCCTTCTGCTCCTCCTTCTCCTTCTTCTACTTCTACTTCTGCTTCTACTTCTGCTTCTTCTTCTTCTCCTTCTGCTTCTCCAGCTTCTCCTTCTTCTTCTCCTTTTGCTTCTTCTTCTCCTTTTGCTTCTTCTTCTCCTTTTGCTTCTTCTTCTTCTTCTTCTTCTTCTTCTTCTTCTTCTTCTTCTTCTTCTTCTTCTTCTTCTTCTTCTTCTTCTTCTTCTTCTTCTTCTGTATCTTCTGTTTCTGCTTCTCCTGCTTCTGCATTTGTGCTTCTCCTGCTTCTCTTTCTTCTTCTCATTCTTCTGCTTCTCCTTCTGCTTCTCCTATTGCTTCTGCTGCCCTTCCTTCTCCTTCTCCTACTTCTGCTTCTCCTTCTGCTTCTGCTTCTTCTGCTTCTCCTGCTTCTCCTTCTGCATCTTCTTCTGCTTCTGCTTCTCCTTCTGCTGCTTCTTCTGCTTCTGCTTCTCCTTCTTCTTCTGCTTCTTCTTCTGATTCTCCTTCTGCTTCTCCTTCTCCTTCTCGTTCTTCTGCTTTTCCTACTGCTTTTCCTCTGCTTCTGCTACAACGACTACTGCATCTGCTTCTTTTGTTTCTTCTGCTTCTACTTCTGCTTTTGATTCTCTTCTGCTTCTGCTTCTCCATCTGCTTCTCGTTCTGCTTCTCCAGATTCTGCTTCTTCTAGTTCTCCTGCTTCAGGTTCTGCTTCTGCTTCTTCGGATTCTTATGTTTCTGCTTCTTCTGCTTCCCCTCCTTCTCTTTCTGCTTCTCCTTCTGTTTCTGCTTCTCTTTCTGCTTCTCCTTCTGCTTCTCCTTCTGCTTCTGCTACTTCTCCTTCTTCTGTTTCTTCTTCTTCTGCTTCTCCTGCTTCTCGTTCTGCTTCTCTTCGTCTGCTTCTCTTTCTGCTTCTGCTTCTCCTTCTGCTTCTCCAGATTCTGCTTCTTCTCCTTCTCCTGCTTCTCCTTCTGCTTCAGGTTCTGCTTATGTTTCTTCGGCTTCTTCTGTTTCTGCTTCTCCTGCTGCTGCTTCTTCTGCTTCTCCTGCTTCTCCTTCTGCTTTTCCTTCTGTTTCTGCTTTTCCTTTCTGCTTCTGCTTCTTCTCCTTCTTCTGTTTCTTCTGCTTCTGCTTCTCCTGCTGCTGCTTGTCCTGCTTCTCGTTCTGCTTCTCTTTCTGCTTCTCCCTTTCCTTCTCCTTCTCCTTCTGCTTCTCCTTCTGCTTCAATTTCTCCTTCTGCTTCTGATTCTGCTTCTGCGTCTTCTGTTTTTTTCTGCTTCTCCTGCTTCTGCTTCTTCTGCGTCTCCTGCTTCTAGTGCTGCTTCTCCTTCTGCTTCTCTTTCTGCTTCTGCTTATCCTTCTGCTTCTCCTACTCCTACTCTTTCTCTTTTGCCTTCTCCTTCTTCTTCTCCTGCTTCTCCTGCTGCTTCTGCTTCTGTTTATTCTACTATTTCTGTTTCTTCTGCTTCTGCTTCAGATTGTGCTCCTTCTGTTTCTCCTTCTGCTTCAGATTCTGCTTCTACTTCTTCGGCTTCTTCTGTTTCTTCTGCTTCTGCTTCTCCTGCTTCTTCTGCTTCTCCTGCTTCTCTTTCTGCTTCTCCTTCTTCTTTTGCTTCTCCTTCTGCTTCTGCTTCTGCTCTTCTCCTTCTTCTGTTTCTTTTGCTTCTGTTTCTTCTGCTTCTTCTTCTTCTGTTTCTTCTGATTCTACTTCTGCTTCTCCTACTTCTCCTTCTCTTTCTGCTTCTACTTGTACTTCTTCTGATTCTCCTGCTTCTCCTTCTTGTTCTCCTTCTGTTTCTGCTTCTCTTTCTGCTTCTGCTTCTCCTTCTGCTGCTCCTTCTCCTTCTGCATTCTCCCTCAGTTTCTGCTTCTTATGCTT
>NW_012315172.1:0-2080 GCF_000151885.1 Dipodomys ordii
TCCTTCTTGTTCTTCTGCTTGTCCTGGTGCTTCTCCTTCTGCTTATTCTACTATTTCTGTTTCTTCTGCTTCTGCTTTAATTGTGCTTCTTCTTTTTCTCCTTCTGCTTCAAATTCTGCTTCTGCTTCTTCGGCTTCTCCTGTTTCTTCTGCTTCTGCTTCTCCTGCTTCTTCTGCTTCTCCTGCTTCTCTTTCTGCTTCTCCTTCTGCTTCTGCTTCTCCTTCTGCTTCTGCTCTTCTCCTTCTTCTGTTTCTTTTGCTTCTGTTTCTTCTGCTTCTTCTTCTTCTGTTTCTTCGGATTCTACTTCTGCTTCTCCTTCTTCTCCTTCTCTTTCTGCTTCTTCTGATTCTCCTGCTTCTCCTTCTTGTTATCCTTCTGTTTCTGCTTCTCTTTCTGCTTCTGCTTCTCCTTCTGCTGCTCCTTCTCCTTCTCCTTCTTCTGCTTCTCTCACTGCTTCTGCTTCTGCTTCTTTTGCTTATTCTTTTTCTTCTGCTTCAGCTTCTCCTGCTCTGCTTCTTCTCCTTCTACTGCTTCTCCTTATACTTCTCCTTATGCTTCTCCTTATGCTTCTCCTTATGCTGCTTCTTCTTCTTCTTCTTCTTCTTCGTCTTCTTCTTCTTCTCTTTCTTCTGCTTCTGCTTTTCCTGCTTCTTCTGCTTCTACTGCTTCTCTTTCTGCTTCTTGTCCTTCTCCTGTTTCTTCTCCTTCTGCTTCTCCTGCTTCTGCTTCTGCTTTTTCTGCTTCTCTTTCTGCTTCTCCTTCTGCTTCTGCTCCTTCTCCTTCTTCTGTTTCTTCTTCTTCTTCTTCTCCCGCTTGTGCTTCTTCTGCTTCTCCTGCTTCTCGTTCTGCTTCTCTTCGTCGGCTTCTCTTTCTATTTCTGCTTCTGCTTCTTCTGATTCTGATTCTTCTCCTTCTTCGCCTTCTGCTTCTGCATCTTCTGCATTTCTTGCTTCTCCTTCTGCATCTCCTTCTGCTTGTGATTTTCCTTCTGCTTCTTCTTCTGCTCCGGCTTCTCCTTCTCCTTCTTCTGCTTCTCCGTCTGCTTCTGTTTCTTCTGCTTTTCCTGCTTCTCCTTCTGCTTTTCTTTCTATTTCTCCTCGTTCTTTTGCTATTCCTTCTGCTTCTCTTTCTGGTTCTGCATCTTCAGCTTCTTCTGCTACTGATTCTGCTTCTACTGTTTCTTCTGCTTCTCCTTCTGCTTCTCCTTCTGCTTTTGCTTCTCTTTCTGCTTCTGCTTCTCCTTCTGGTTCTCCTTCTTCTTCTCCAGATTCTGCTTCTTCTGCTTCTCCTGCTTCTCCTTCTGCTTTAGGTTCTGCTTTTGCTATTCGGCTTCTTCTGCTTCTATTTCTGCTTCTCCTTCTGTTTCTGCTTCTCTTTCTGCTTCTGCTTCTTCTCCTTCTTCTATTTCTTCTGATTCTGCTTCTCCTGCTTCTGCTTCTCCTTCTGTTTCTCTTTATGCTGCTCCTTCTGCTTCTCCTTCTTCTGCTTCTACTACTGCTTCTGCTTCTCCTTCTGCATCTTCCTCTGTTTCAATTTCTCCTTCTTCTGCTTTTCATTCTGCTTCTGCTTCTCCTGCTTCTGCTTCTTCTGCTTCTCCTGCTTCTCCTTCTCATTCTCCTTCTCTTTCTGCTTCTGCTTATCCTTCTGTTTCTCCTACTCCTAATCCTTCTCTTTCTCCTTCTCCTTCTTCTTCTGCTTCTCCTGCTTCTTCTGCTTTTTCTGTTTCTACTTCTTCTGCTTCAGCTTCTGCTTCTTCTGCTTCTCCTTTTGCTTCTGCTTCTCCGTCTGCTTCTGCTTCTGCTCTTCTCCATAATACTGAATCTTCTGCTTCTGCTTCTCCTGCTTCTCCTTCTTCTGCTTCTCCTACTTCTCCTTCTGCTTCTCCATCTCATTCTCCTTCTCCTTCAATTTCTCTTTCTTGTGCTTCTCATTCTGCTTCTGCTTCTGCTTCTCCTCCTTCTGCTTCTTCTGTTCCCCTTCTGCTTCTCCTTCTGCTTCTCTTTCTGCTTCTGATTCTCCTTCTGCTCCTCCTACTCCTAATCCTTCTCCTATCTACTTCTTCTTCATCTGCTTCTCGATC
>NW_012315173.1:0-2080 GCF_000151885.1 Dipodomys ordii
CCTTCTCTTCTGCTTCTCCATCTGTTTCTGCTTCTCATTCTGCTTCTGCTTCTGCTTCTTGTCCTTCTCCTGCTTCTTCTGCTTCTGCTTCTCCTGCTTCTGCTTCTTCTGCTTTTCCTGCTTCCCTTTCTGCTTCTCCTTCTGCTTCTGCTCCTCCTTCTGCTTCTGCTCCTTCTATTTCTTCTGTTTCTTCTTCTTCTGCTTCTCCCGCTCTGCTTCTTCTGCTTCTCCTGCTTCTCGTTCTGCTTCTCTTCGTCGGCTTCTCTTTCTACTTCTCCTTCTGCTTCTTCTGATTCTGCTTCTTCTCCTTCTTCTTCTCCTTCTGCTTCTGCTTCTTCTGCTTCTCCTTCTACTCCTTCTGCATCTCTTTCTGCTTGTGCTTTTCCTTCTGCTTCTTCTTCTGCTTCTGCTTCTCCTTCTTCTGCTTCTCCGTCTGTTTCTGCTTCTTCTGTTTTTCCTGCTTCTCCTTCTGCTTCTCATTCATCTTCTCCTTCTGTTTCGCCTTCTTGTTATTCTGCTATTCCTGCTGCTTCTCTATCTGCTTCTGCATCTTCAGCTTCTTCTGCTACTGCTTCTCCTTCTTCTGTTTCTTCTGTTTCTCTTTCTGCTTCTCCTTCTGCTTTTGCTTCTCTTTCTGCTTCTGCTTCTCTTTCTGGTTCTCCTTCTTCTCCAGATTCTGCTTCTTCTGCTTCTCCTTCTGCTTCAGGTTCTGCTTTTGCTTCTTCTGCTTCTATTTCTGCTTCTCCTTCTGTTTCTGCTTCTCTTTCTGCTTCTGCTTCTTATCCTTCTTCTATTTCTTTTGATTCTGCTTCTCCTGCTTCTGCTTCTCCTGCTTCTCCTTCTGTTTCTCCTTATGCTTCTCCTTCTGCTTCTCCTTCTTCTGCTTCTCCTTCTGCTTCTGCTTCTCCTTCTGCATCTTCTTCTGTTTCAATTTCTCCTTCTTCTGCTTTTCATTCTGCTTCTGCTTCTCCTGCTTCTGCTTCTTCTGCTTCTCCTGCTTCTCCTTCTGCTTCTCTTTCTGCTTCTGCTTATCCTTCTGTTTCTCCTACTCCTAATCCTTCTCTTTCTCCTTCTCCTTCTTCTTCTTCTGCTTCTCCTGCTGCTTCTTCTGCCTTTTCTGTTTCTTCTGTTTCTGCTTCTCCTGCTTCTTCTTCTTCTGCTTCTCCTACTTCTCCTTCTGCTTCTCCGTCTCATTCTCCTTCTCCTTCAATTCCTCCTTCTTGTGCTTCTCTTTGTGCTTCTGCTTCTGCTTCTGCTTCTCCTGCTTCTGCTTCTGTTTCTCCTTCTGCTTCTCTTTCTGCTTCTTATTCTGCTTCTGCTCCTCCTACTCCTAATCCTTCTCTTTCTCCTTCTTCTTCTGCTTCTCCTTCTGCTTCTGCTTCTTCTGCTTTTTCGGTTTCTTCTGCTTCTGCTTTTCCCGCTTCTGCTGCTTCTGCTTCTCCTTCTGCTTCAGGATCTCCTTCTGATTCTTCGGCTTATTCTGTTTCTTCTGCTTCTGCTTCACCTGCTACTGCTTCTTCTGCTTCTCTTTCTGCTTCTCCTTCTGCTTCTGCTTCTCCTTCTGCTCCTTCTCCTTCTTCTGTTTCTTCTTCTTCTTCTGCTTCTCCCGCTTCTGCTTCTTCTGCTTCTCCTGCTTGTCCTTCACCTTCTGCTTCACCTTCTGCTGCTCCTTCTCCTTCTTCTGTTTCTCCCTCTGCTTCTGCTTCTTATGCTTCTTCTTTTTCTTCTGGTTCTGCTTCTCCTGCTTCTGCTTCTTCTGCTTCTACTGCTTCTTCTTCTGCTTCTACTTCTCTTTCTGCTTCTGCTTCTCCTGCTTGTTTTTCTGCTTCTTCTGCTGCTTTTTCTACTTCTCCTTCTGCTTCTCTTTTTGCTTCTCCTTCTGCTTCTGCTTCTTCTGTTTCTCGTGCCTGAATTTCTGGTTCTACTTCTTCTGCTGCTTCTCCTTCTCCTTCTGCTTCTCCTTCTGCTTCTGTTTCTGCTTCTTCTCTTTCGCCTTCTCCTGCTTCTGCTTCTTGTCCTCCTCCAGCTTCTCTTTCTGCTTCTCATTCTGCTTCTGCTTCTCTTTCTGCTTCTGCTTTGA
>NW_012315174.1:0-2080 GCF_000151885.1 Dipodomys ordii
CTATCATGTCATCATCATAGTTATTTCACTATTGTTTTAGCAAACAAAATGATAATTAGGGAATATCTCTTCATCTTTATGTGCCTGCATATTTGATAATATGACCTTTGCCATTCAATTGCACTGAAATATAAATACTATTACTATATATATATACACTGCAGTGTCTTATTGAATCAAATATTAAAATCACAATTACAAAAATATTAAGTTTATCAACTTAAAATAATATTCATTAAAATACCATAAGAAAACATTCCATTGTCGTCGAGTTTCATACATTGCTTTCTTTTATATTTAATTTTAATTTTATTTTATTTTTGCTGGTCCTGGTTCTTACACCCAGATCTGGATGCTGTCCCTGAGCTTATTTATTCCATGTTAGTGCTCTACAACTTGAGCCACAGTTACATTTCTAGCTTTTTGCTGTTTAATTAGAGATAAAAGTCTCATGGACTTTTCTGTGCAGGCTAGCTTTGAACTGTGATCCTCAGATCTTAGACCCCTTAGACCTGAGTAGCTAAGATTACAAGCATGAGCCCGAGATGCTACATGCTTTCTTTTTAGTTTTAATGACATAAGCTATTCCATTCACTAATAAATCTTTCCTTCTAGAAATACTACATCCTTTGAAAAAATAGTTTTATTCAAAAATTGAATACAAAATTATTCAGGTATTTGTTCATAATGACAATTGAAGCTACATTGTATGTCCTAATGTGGTAACATTGGGGTAGCATATTTCTATGAAAAAATTAATATGGTCTATGGAAGCAATGATAATATGGACCATGGGGAGAGTCCGGGAGGATGGCGGAGGAGAAGCTGGAGTCTAAGTAAGCTCTCACATAGAAAGCAGTTTTAGTGTTCCAGTGAACAGTTCTAAGTCAGAGAATTACACCAAGTGTGCCATCACAGGACAGAGAGTTAGGCCAGAGAAGGAAACCCATGCAAGAAGACACTTCTGAGCCCTTGCCACCAGCCGCCTTGGCTGCCACAGCTGTGGCGGCAGCAGGCGAGTACAGGAGCCATTCCTGAGCAACAGAGAGTCTGGGACAAAGGAGTCAGACGCAGCAGGCAAGGGGAATCTACTCAACACCAGCAAGAACTGACAAGGAGCAGACATCTTCATCCTGCAGTTCGTAGACCAGAGATGACCCAGGAATTAAGACTCGGCGTGAGTAGAAGCCTGATGTCCTCACTTCTTCTCAGGGAGCAGAGGAGGGATGGCCACCCCTCCCACCCCCAGCACCGGTGATCTCCATCTTGGATACTGACAAAGCTCGGAGGAGCTGCTAGCTACAACTCAGGCATTGGAATCAAAGGAGTCATTTAGCAGGTCACAAGAACTTAACGGAGGCGTAACCAGCCAGACTCAGCTCCACCCAAGGAAAAGTCACCCAGCTCAGGCGCCAGCCCTAGGAGTGGGTTTCTTCACTGGGTAATAAGAGCCAGAGGCTGCCCCTCCCTCTAGCAGCCTCAACAAGCAATTGAAAATCAGTAAACAGAAACCTGAGAATGACCCCAGGCTGGGCTCTGTGAAGTTTGAACAAACTAGCCCCCAAAAAGCTACTGTCTGTTGAAAGGCCTCAACTCTACCCGGAACCTATCATCATAGCTGCATCCCCCTCTTCTGTGACACTCAAAGCAGATCTGCCTCCCAATGAACTAGCCTGGGAGGAGGATCGTCAAATCCTGAGTAAAGCAGAGCATTTTTCTGCCTGTTAGAACAAACTGACTTAAGAAACCAACCAAGCCACAGGACCACAAGCAGACCAGAGACTCCAACAAGAGGCTTGTTAAGGACACAAGGGAGATACAGGATTTTTCCCACTCCTCCCAAAAAAATCAAAGTAGTTTTTTTTTCTGTCTCTTCTTCTTCTTCATCTCCTCATTCTTCTTCTTCTTCTTCTTCTTCTTCTTCTTCTTCTTCTTCTTCTTCTTCTTCTTCTTCTTCTTCTTCTTCTTCGTCTTCTTCTTTTATCTTTTATTTTGTTACCTTATATAAAAAATTTTTTCTTTTCTAAAACTTTTTTAAATCTTTAATCTTTGCCTTTTTGAAAAAAAAAATTGTTTTCCA
>NW_012315175.1:0-1077 GCF_000151885.1 Dipodomys ordii
GAGCACAGCAAGCTCATGCTTCCTATATAGCTGAGAGTTGTGACTTCTCTAGGCCTGACACTGGCAGACTCTGTTTGTGCTCTGATGTAGTCAGCCACATCCAGAGAAATAGTGACCACTCCTCCACCACCCCCCCCCCAAAAAAAAGAAGGGTGATTTTATACCTAGGTTAGGGTTAGTAGTGTCCCCTTCTATTCTTGGAAGGGGCCTTGTTTGGACAATATATAGTTACTGCACCATGAAAGAATGGAAGACCTCAATAGAACATGTTATTTTGGAAGAGGGAGGGCATTGAAACCAAGACATTAAAAAAATTATTTTATCCGAGTGCTGTTGACTCACACCTGTAATCCTAGCTTCTCAAAAGGCTGAGATCTGAGGATCTCAGTTCAAAGCCAGTCCAGACAGGAAATTCCATGAAACTCTGATCTCCAATTAACTATCAGGATACTTAGTGGCCTGACTCAGAGTGGTAGAGCACTAGCCTTGAGCAAAAGTGTCCAGGCCCTGAGTTCAACAACCAACAACAACCATAAAATTCCATAAATATGTACATAGCCAGGTGCTGATGGCTCAAGCCTGTAATCCGAGCTACTTAAGAGGCTGAAGCCCGGCACTGGTGGCTCATGCCTGTAATCCTAGCTACTCAGGAGGCTGAGATCTGAGGATCACGGTTCAAAGCCAGCCCAGGCAGGAAAGACCATGAGACTCCTATCTCCAATAAACCACCAGAAAACCGGAAGTGGCACTGTAGCTCAAGTGGTAGAGCGCTCGTCTTGAGCTGAAGAGCTGAGGGACAGCGCCCAGACCCAGAGTTCAAGCCCCACGACCGACAAAAAAAAAAAAAAAAAGAGGCTGAGATTTGAGAACTGCAGTTGGAAGCCAGCCTGGGCAGGAAAGTCTTTGAGAACTGAAAAGCTTCTGCTACTCCTGTTGGAAGGGACTGGCAACTCCTTGGGAACTGGCTCCACACTGCATATCTTAAACATCCAATAATGTAGATGCCTAGCACTTTGCCTAGCCTCTCAGCCCTTTGCTGGGGACCACTTGGTCTACCTGTGATCTGATTGAGAATGA
>NW_012315176.1:0-2080 GCF_000151885.1 Dipodomys ordii
GAAGAAGCAGAAGCAGAACCTGAAGCAGGAGAAGCAGGAGAAGCAGAAGAAGCCGAATGTGGAGAAGCAGAATGAGAAGCTGAAGTAGAAGCAGAAGCAGAAGCAGAATGAGAATCAAAAGCAGAAGGAGAAGCAGAAGAACCAGAAGAAGCAGAAGCAGTAGCAGTTGCAGCAGAAGCAGAAGGAGAAGTAGAAGGAAAAGCAGAAGAACGAGAAGGAGAAGGAGAAACAGAAGGAGAAGCAGAAGGAGAATCAGAAGGAGAAGCAGAAGAAGCAGAAGGAGAAGCAGAAGGAGAAACAGAAGCAGAAGAAACATCAGAAAGAGAAGCAGAAGCAGAAGAAGATGCAGAAGGAGAAGCAGGAGAAGCAGAAGAAGCAGAAGCAGAAGGAGAAGTAGAAGAAGGAGAAGGAGAAGGAAGAGCCGCAGAAGCAATAGGAGAAGCAGAAAGAGAAGCAGAAGCAGAATGAGAAGCAGAAAGAGAAGCAGTAGAAGCAGAAGAAGCAGGAAAAGCAGAAGCAGAGGAAAGAGAAGAAGACGAAGAAGAAGAAGAAGCATAAGGAGAAGCATAAGGAGAAGCATAAGGAGAAGTATAAGGAGAAGCAGTAGAAGCAGAAGAAGCAGAAGCAGGAGAAGCAGAAGCAGAAGAAAAAGAATAAGCAAAAGAAGCAGAAGCAGAAGCAGTGGGAGAAGCAGAAGAAGAGAAGGAGCAGCAGAAGGAGAAGTTGAAGCAGAAAGAGAAGCAGAAACAGAAGGAGAACAAGAAGGAGAAGCAGGAGAACCAGAAGAAGCAGTAGAAGAAGAAGCAGAAGAAACAGGAGAAGCCGAAGAAGCAGAAGCAGAATCTGAAGCAGAAGGAGAAACAGAAGAAGCACAATCTGAAGCAGAAGCAGAAGAAACAGAAATAGTAGAATAAGCAGAAGCAGAAGCACCAGGACAAGCAGAAGAACAAGAAGGAGAAGGCGAAAGAGAAGGATTAGGAGTAGGAGAAGCAAAAGGATAAGCTGAAGCAGAAAGAGACGCAGAAGGAAAAGCAGCACGAGAAGTAGGAGAAGAAGGAGAAGCAGAAGAAACAGAAGAACGCAGAAGCAGAATGAGAAGCAGAAGGAGAAATTGAAGCAGAAAGAGAAGCAGAAGAAGAAGGAGAAGGAGAAGCAGAAAGAGAAGCAGAACGAGAAGCAGGAGAAGCAGAAGCAGGAGAAGCAGAAACAGAAGAAGGAGAAGAAGCAGAAGCAGAAGGAGAAGCAGAAACAGAAGGAAAAGCAGAAAGAGAAGCAGAAGAAGCAGCAGCAGGAGAAGCCGAAGCAGAAGAAGCCGAAGAAGCAGAAGCAGAACCTGAAGCAGAAGGAGAAGCAGAAGAAGCAGAATCTGGAGAAGCAGAAGGAGAAGCAGAAGCAGAAAGAGAAGCTAAAGCAGAAGGAGAAGCAGAAGGAGAAGCAGAAGAAACAGAAGAAGCAGAGGCAGTAGCAGAAGAAGCAGAAGATGCAGACGCAGAAGGAGAAGCAGAAGGAAAAGCAGAAGAACGAGAAGGAGTAGGAGAAGGAGAAACAGAATGAGAAGCAGAAAGAGAAGCAGAAGAAGGAGCAGGAGAAGGAAAAGCAGCAGGAGAAGCAGAAAGAGCAGCAGAAGGAGAAGCAGGAGATGCAGAAACTTGAGAAGCAGAAGCAGAAGATACACAAGAAGTACAAGAAGCAGAAGCAGAAGGAGAAGCAGAAACAGAAGGAGAAGCAGGAAGAGAAGGAGAGAAAGCTAATGAGTCCGAAGCTAAAGGAGAAGCACAAAATTTTTAGAAGGAGAAGCAAAGAATATGAAGGCATCAAATACAGTGAAAGCAAGGGTTAAGCCATGGGGTAGGCAGAAGGAAAGCAACAAAGAAATCATGTTATAAATATGTGAGAAACCATAACGAGAAAGAAAAGAAAACGTTGAAATGGTTATAGAATGGTTCATTTGAAGGTGATATCGGAAGAAACGGAAGAATCTGAAGCTGTCGCATATATAGCAGAAGCTGAAGGAGAAGAAAAAGTAAAAGCAGAAGATCGAGAGGGAGAAACTGATTGAGAAGCTGTAGGAGATGCAGAT
>NW_012315177.1:0-2080 GCF_000151885.1 Dipodomys ordii
GTGGGGGACCCAGCGTTACACAACGGGGTTCTACAGCTGGGAACACCAAAGGGACACAGTGGGGGACCCCAGCAGGACACAGCGGACCCAGTGGGACACATTGGACCACAGCGGGGTTCACAGGGGGGACACAGCGGGACATAGGTGAAAACACAGCGGGCCTCAGGGGGGAACACCAGCAGTATACAGCAGGACACAGCGTGGGACATATCGGGACACAGCGGGGACACAGTAGGGACCCAGCGGGACCCAGCGGGACCCAGCGAGGACACAGTGGGACCCAGAGGGACACAGTATCGATACAGCGATGACACAGCCTTACACAGCGGGTTACACAGCTGGGGACACAAAGGGACACAGTGGGGGACACAGCAGGACACAGCGGGACACAGTGGGACACAGTGGGACACAGCGGGGGACACAGAGGGGTACACAGCGGGACACAGCGGGGAACACAGCGAGGACACAGCGGGACCCAGCGGGACACAGCGTCGATACAGCGGGGACACAGCGAGACACAGCGGGGTACACAGCTGGGAACACAACGGGACACATCAGGGGACACAGCAAGGACTCAGAGGAACACAGCGTGGGACAGAGCGAGGACACAGCGGGACACAGCGGGACAAGTGGGGACACAGCAGTAGACACAGCGGGACCCAGTGGGGGACACAGTGGGACACAGAGGGGGACTCACCAGGGGACACAGCGGGGGACAAACTGGGACACCACGGGAAACAGTGAGACACAGCGGGACACTGCGGGGACACTACGGGAACATAGCGGGACACAGCGGGGCACACAGCGGGACACAGAGGGACACAGCGGCGGACACAACAGAGACAGAGTGGGACACACCTGGGGACACAGCGAGGACACAGCTGGACACAGCGGGGTACACAGCAGGACACAGCGGGGGACACAGAGGAGTACACAGCGGGACACAGCGGGAAACACAGCGAGGACACAGCGGGGGACAAAGCAGGACACCACGGGATACAGTGTGACACAGCGAGACACAGCGGGGACACCGCAGGGACACAGCGGGACAAAGCGGGGAACACAGCGGGACACAGCGGGGGACACAGCGGGGGACAGCAGGGGACAGAGAGGGGACACAGCGGGACACAGCGGGGATACAGCTGGACACAGCAGGGTACATAGCGGGACACAGCGGGCCACAGTGGGCACACAGCAGAACACAGCGGGACACAGCGGGGACAGAGCAGGACAGAGCATGACACAGCGAGGACACATTGGGACACAGCGGGGACACAGCGGAACTCAGCGGGGGACACAGCAGTACACAGCGGGACACAGCCGGGACACAGCGGGGGACACAGCGGGACACAGCGGGGGATACAGAGGGGTACACAGCGTGACACAGCTGAGAGCACAGCGAGGACACTGCGGGACCCAGTGGGACACAGCGTCGATACAGCCGTGAGACAGCGGGACACAGCGTGGTACACAGCTGGGGACACAACGGGACACAGCAGGGGACATAGCGAGGACACAGCGGGACACCACGGGTCACAGTGTGACACAGTGGGACACAGCGGTGACACTGCGGGGATACAGCGAGACAAAGCAGGGGACACAGTGGGACACAGCGGGACACAGCGTGGGACACAGCAGCGGACAGAGAGGAGACACAGCGGGACACAGCGGGGACACAGCTGGACACAGCAGGGTACACAGCGGGACACAGCGAGCACACAGTGGGGACACAGCAGGACACAGCGAGGGACACATCAGGGAACACAGCGGGACACAGCAGGGAACAAAGAGAGGACACAGCAGGACAGAGCGGGACACATCGTCGATACAGCGGGGACACAGCGGGACACAGCAGGGTACACAGCTGGGGAGACAACGGGACACATCGGGGGACACAGCGAGGACCCAGCGGAACACAGCTTGGGACACAGCGGGA
Organism: Dipodomys ordii; assembly: GCF_000151885.1. NCBI lineage: Eukaryota > Metazoa > Chordata > Mammalia > Rodentia > Heteromyidae > Dipodomys > Dipodomys ordii. The sequence continues at coordinate 1,937 of NW_012315177.1, forward strand.
CGCAGCGGTGACACAGCAGTAGACACAGCGGGACCCACTGGGGGACAAAGCGAGACACAGCGGAGACTCACCGGGGGACACAGCGGGGGACAAACTGTTACACCACGGGACAGAGTGGGACACAGCGGGACACAGCGGGGACAC
>NW_012315178.1:0-2080 GCF_000151885.1 Dipodomys ordii
GGGGTGACTGCAGGGCTCTTAGAGGGGACACAGCGGGACACAGCAGGGACAGAGCGGTTTACAGCGGGGTATTCAGCGGGACACAGAAGGTGCACAGCGAGGACACTTCCGGACACAGCGGGGACTCTGCGTGGGACACAGCGGGGGACAAAGCAGGACAACACGGAACACAGTGGGACACAGTGGGAAACAGCGGTGACCCTGCGGGGACACAGCGGGACACAGGGGGGGACACAGCGGGACACATTGGGACACAGTGGGGGACACAGCGGAACACAGTGGGGGACAGAGCGTGAGACACAGCGAGACACAGAGGGGACAAAGCTGGACAAAGAGGGGAATACACAGCGGGACACAGCGGGGGACACAATGGGACACAGCGGGGGACAGAGCGACGACACAGTGTGACACAGCGGGACACAACGGGGACACTGCGGGGACACAGCGGGACAAAGCGCGAGACACAGCTGGACACAGCAGGACACAGCGGTGACACAGCTGGACACAACGGAGTACATAGCGGGACACAGCGGGCACACAGCTGGGACACAGCGGGACACAGCAGGACACAGCAGGGACAGAGCGGGACACAGCGGGACACAGCGGGTCACAGCGGGGGACACAGCGAGGACACAGCGGGACAGAGTGGGACACAACGGTGGACAAAGCGGGAGACAGCGGGGGACACAGCGAGGACACAGCGGGACACAGCGGGACACATTGGGGGACCCAGCAAGGACACAGAGGGGACACAGCGTTACACAGCGTGGTACACAGCTGTGGACACAACGGGACACAGAGGAGGCACAGCGGGACACAGTGTGACACAGTGTGACACAGAGGGGACAAAGCGTGAGACATAGCCGGTGACACAGCAGCGACTCAGCGGGGGACACAGCGGGGGACAAAGCGGGACACCACGGAACAAAGCGAGACAAAGTGGGAAACAGAGGTGACCGTGCGGGGACTCAGCGGGACACAGCGGGGGACAGAGCGGGACACAGTGGGGGACAGAGCGTGGGTCACAGAGAGACCCAGCGAGGACAAAGCTGGACACAGTGGGGTATACAGAAGGACAGAGCGGGGACACAGCAGAGAAACAGCGTGACACAACAGGACACAGCGGGACACAGCGGGGGACACAGCGAGGACACAGCGGCAAACAGCGAGGGACACAGCAAGGAAACAGCGGGACAAAGCGCAAGACACAGCGGGACACAGCAGGACACAGTGGGGGACACAGCGAGGACACAGCGGAGACACAGCTGGACATAACGGAGTACATAGCGGGACACAGCGGGCACACAGCTGGAACACAGCGGGACACAGCAGGACACAGCAGGGACAGAGTGGGACACAGCGGGACACAGCGGGACACAGCAGGGGACCCAGCGGGTCCCAGCGGAGGACCCAGCGAGGACACAGGGGGACACAGCGGGGGACACAGCGAGGACACAGTGGGGGACACAGTGGGCGACACAGCGGGACACAGCGGGGAACACAGCGAGGACATAGTGGGACCCAGCGGGACACAGCGTCGATACAGCGGGGACACAGCATTACAAAGCTGTGGACACAACGGGACACAGTAGGGACACAGCGGGACACAGCGGGACACAGCGAGGACAAAGCAGTAGACACAGCTGGACCCAGCGGGGAACACAGCGGGTCACAGCGGGGGACACAGGGAGGACACAGACGGACACAGCAGGGACACAGCCGGGACTCACCGGGGAACACAGCGGGGGACAAAGCGGGACAGCACGGGACACAGTGGGACAAAGCGGGACACAGCGGGGACACTGTGGGAACATAGCAGGAAACAGCGGGGTACACAGCGGGACACAGCGGGACACAGTGGGGGACACAGCGGGGGACACAGCGGGACACAGCGGGGGAAACAGTGAGTACACAGCGGGACACAGCGGGGGACACAGCGAGGACACAGCGGGACACAGTGGGGAGCACAGAGGGACACAGCAGGGACACAGCAGTGGACACAGCGGGACATAGAGGGGACAGAGCCGGACACAGCGGGGGACACATCAGGGGACACAGTGGGACACAGTGTGGAACACAG
>NW_012315179.1:0-2080 GCF_000151885.1 Dipodomys ordii
CAGCGGGACACAGCGGGGACACAGCGGGACACAGAGGTGACACAGCGGGACACAGCTGGGGACACTGCGGGACACAGCGGGACACAGCGGGGACACAGCAAGGACACAGCGGGGGACACAGCGGGACACAGCCGGACACAGCCGGGGACACAGAGGGACACAGCGAGAGACACAGCGGGGGACACAGCGGGACACAGCTTCGATAGAGTGGGGACACAGCGGGACCCAACGGGACACAACGTCGATAGAGTGGGGACACAGCGGTGACACAACCGGACTCAGCGGGGGACACTGTGGGACCCAGCGGGACCCAGCGGGGACACAGCAAGGACACAGCGGGGGACACAGCGGGACACAGCGGGACACAGCGGGGGACACAGCGAGGGACACAGCGGGAGACACAACAGGACACAGTGGGGAACACAGAGAGAGACACAGCAGGACCCAGCGGGACACAGCGACGATACAGCGGGGACACAGCGGGACACAGCGGGGTACACAGCTGTTATCACAACGGGACACAGTGGGGGACACAGCGGGACACAGCGGGACACAGCAGGGCACAGCAGGGACAAAACGGGAGACACAGTGGGGAACAGAGCAGGACACAGCGGGGGACACACAGAGGACACAGTCGGGACACAGCGAGACTCAGCCGGGGACACAGCGGGGGAAAAAGCGCGACACCACGGGACACAGTGGGACACAGCGGGACACAGCGGGGTCACTGCAGGACACAGTGGGGGACAAAGGGGGACACAGCGGGACACAGCGGGGACGCAGCGGGACACAGCGGGACACAGCGGGACACGGCGGGGGACATAGTGGGACACAGAGCGGGATATAGCGAGGACACAGCGGGACACAGCGGGACACAGCGGAGGACACAGTGGGGGACACAGTGTGGGAAACAGCTGGACACAGCGGGGAACACAGCGAGGACACAGCGGCACCCAGCGGGACACAGCGTAGATACAGCGGAGACACAGCGTTACACAGCATGGTACAAAGCTGTGGACACAACGGGACACAGTGGGGGCACAGCAGGACACAGCGGGACGCAGTGGGACACAGCCGGGACAAAGTGTGAGACACAGCAGGGGACAGAGCTGGAGACAGCGGGGGACACAGCGGGGACACAGCGAGGACACAGCGGGACAGAGCGGGACACTGCAGGGGCACAGCGGGGGACACAGCGGGACACAGCGGGGGACACAGCGGGAGACAGCGGGGGACACAGCGAGGACACAGCGGGACACAGCGTTGACACTGCAGGGACACAGCGGGGAACACAGCGGGGGACACAGCCGGACACAGCGGGACACAGCGGGGGACACATGGAGGATTCAGCGGGACAAAGCGGGGACACACCGGCGACTCACCGGGGGACACAGCGGGGGACAAAGCGGGACACCAGAGAACACAGTGGGAAACAGCGGGACACAGCGGGGAAACTGCGGGGACACAGGGGGACAAAGCGTGGGACACATAGGGACACAGCAGGGGACACAGCGGGGGACACAGCGGGACACAGTGGGACACAGCGGGGCACACAGGGGTTACACAGCGGGACCCAGCGGGGAACACAGCGAGGACACAGCGGGACCCAGCGGTACACAGCGTCGATATAGCGGGGACACAGCGTTACACAGCGTGTTACACAGCTGTGAACACAACGGGACACAGTGGGGCACAGCGGGACACAGCGGGACACAGTGGGACACAGCGGGGACAAAGCTTGAGATACAGCGGGGTACAGAGCAGGAGACAGCGGGGGACACAGCGAGGACACAGCGGGACACAGCGCTGACACTGCGGGGACACAGCGGGGGACACAGCGGGAGACAGCAGGGGACACAGCGAGGACACAGAGGGACACAGCGGCGACACATAGAGGACTCAGCGGGGGACAGAGTGGGGGACAGAGCGGGACACATCGGGACACTGCGGGGCACAGCGGGGGACACAGCGGGACACAGCGGGGGACCCAGCGGGACACAGCGGGACACAGCGGGACACTGCGGGGCACAGCGGGGGAGACAGAGGGACACAGCGGGGGACACAGGGAGGACACAGCTTG
>NW_012315180.1:0-2080 GCF_000151885.1 Dipodomys ordii
GCGGGAGACACAGCGAGGACACATCGGGACATAGCGGGACACAGCGGGACACAGTGGGACACAGCGGTGGACACAGCTGGACACATCGGGGTACGCAGTGGGGACACAGATGGACACAGCAGGGTACACAGCGGGACACAGCGGGACACTGCGGGAGACACAGCGAGGACACAGCTGGGCACAGTGGAACAAAGCGGGACACAGCTGGACACAGAGCGACACAGCGGGGAGAAAAGCGGGAGACAGCAGGGGACACAGCGAGGACACAGCGAGACACAGCCAGGACACAGCAGGGGAAACAGCGGGGACAGAGCGGGACACAGCATTGGTCACAGTGGGACACAGCGGGGGACAGAGCGGGACACAGCATTGGTCACAGTGGGACACAGCGGGGAACAGAGCGGGACACAGCGGGGGACACAGCAGGGGACACAGCGGGACACAGCGGGGGACAGAGCGGGACACAGTGGGTGACACAGCGGAACACAGCGGGGGACACAGCGGAACACAGCGTGGTACAAAGCGGGACACAGCGGGGTACACAGCGGGGGACACAACGGGACACAGCAGGGGACACAGAGGGAAACAGAGGGATAGAGCGAGGACAACGCGGGGGACACAGCAGGGGACAGAGCGGGCCACAGCGTGGGACACAGGGAAGACACAGCGGGACACTGCAGGGACACAGCGGTGACACTTCGGGGACAAAGCGGGACACAGCGGGGGACACAGCGGGGACACAGCAGGACACAGCGGGGGACACAGCGAGGACACAGCGGGACACAGTGTGACAGAGCAAGACAAAGCGGGGTCACAGCAGTGGACACAGTGGGACACAGCAGGGGACACAGCGGGACACAGCGGGGGACACAACGGGACACAGCGGGACACAGTGGGATACAGCGGTGACAAAGCGTGAGACACAGCTGGGGACAGAGCGGGAGACAGCGGGGGACACAGCGAGGACACAGCGGGACACAGCGGGGACACAGCGGGGACTCAGCGGGGGACACAGCGGGGGACAAAGCGGGACACCAAGGTACACAGTGTGACACTGCGGGACACAACGGGGTACACAGCTGGGGACACAACGGGAAACAGCGGGGGACACAGCGGGACACATCGGGACACAGCAGGAAACAGCGGTGACCCTGCGGGGACACAGCGGGACAAAGTGGTGGACACAGCAGGACACAGCGGGGGACACAGCGGAACACAGTGGGGGACAGAGCGTGGAACACAGCAAGACACAGCGGGGACAAAGCTGGACACAGCGGGGTACAAAGTGGGAAACAGCGGGGACACAGCGGGGACACAGCGGGACACAGCGGGTCACAGCAGGGAAAAAGCGGGACACAGCGGGACACAGCGGGGGACACAGGAGGGACACAGCGGGGACACAGCGGGGACACAGCGGGACACAGCGGGTCACAGCAGGGACACAGCGAGGACAGAGCAGGACACAGCCGGGGACACAGGGGAACACATCGGGACACAGCAGGGGAACACTGCGAGGACACAGCGGGACACAGTGTCGATACAGCGGGGAACCAGCGGGACACAGCGGGTACACAGCTGGGGACACAAAGGGACACACCGGGGGACACAGCGAGGACACAGCGGAACACAGCGTGGGACACAGCGAGGACACAGCGGGACACATCGGGACACAGTGGGACACAGCAGTAGATACAGCGGGACACAGCGGGACACAGCGGGACACAGCAGGGACACAGTGGGGACTCACCGGGGGACACAGCGGGGGACAAAGGGGGACACCACGGGACACAGCAGGACACAGCGGGGACACTGCGGGAACATGACAGGACACAGCAGGGTACACAGCGGGACACAGTGGGACAGCGGGGGACAAAGTAGGGACACATAGGGACACAGCGCGGGACAGATCAAGGACAGAGCGGGACACAGTGGGACACAGCGAGGGACAAAGCGGGAGACAGCGGGGGACACTGTGAGGACAAAGCGGGACACAACGGGACACAGCGTCGATACAGCGGGGACACAGTGGGACACAGCGGGTTACACAGCTGGGGAAACAAAGGGACACATCGGGGGATGA
>NW_012315181.1:0-2080 GCF_000151885.1 Dipodomys ordii
GAAGGAGAAGCAGAAGAAGCAGAATTGAGAAGCAGAAGCAGATGAAGCAGAAGGAGAAGCAGAAGGAGAAACAGAAGCAGAAGAAGCAGCAGATGGAGAAGCAGAAGCAGAAGAAGATGCAGAAGGAGAAGCAGGAGAAGCAGAAGAAGCAGAAGCAGAAGGAGAAGTAGAAGTAGGAGAAGGAAGAGCCGCAGAAGAAATAGGAGAAGCAGAAGCAGAATGAGAAGCAGAAAGAGAAGCAGTAGAAGCAGAAGAAGCAGGAAAAGAAGAAGCAGAAGAAAGAGAAGAAGAAGAAGAAGAAGAAGAAGAAGAAGAAGAAGAAGAAGAAGAAGAAGAAGAAGAAGAAGAAGAAAGAGGAGGAGGAGGAGGAGGAGGAGGAGGAGGAAGAGGAGGAGGAGGAGGAGAAGGAGAAGCATAAGGAGAAGCAGTAGAAGCAGAAGAAGCAGAAGCAGGAGAAGCAGAAGCAGAAGAAAAAGAATAAGCAAAAGAAGCAGAATCAGAGGGAGAAGCAGAAGAAGGAGAAGGAGCAGAAGGAGAAGGAGAAGCAGAAGGAGAATCAGAAGGAGAAGCAGAAGAAGGAGAAGCAGAGGCAGAAGAAGCAGCAGAAGGAGTAGCAGAAGCAGAAGAAGATGCAGAAGGAGAAGTAGGAGAAGAAGCAGAAGCAGAAGGAGAAACAGAAGTAGGAGAAGGAGAAGGAGAAGGAAGGGCAGCAGAAGCAATAGGAGAAGCAGAAGGAGAAGCAGAAGGAGAAGCAGAAGCAGAATGAGAAGCAAAAAGAGAAGCAGTAGAAGCAGAAAAACCAGGAGAAGCAGAAGAAAGAGACGAAGAAGAAGAAGATGAAGAAGAAGAAGAAGAAGAAGAAGAAGAAGAAGAAGAAGATGAAGAAGAAGATGAAGAAGAAGAAGAAGAAGAAGAAGAAGGAGAAGCATAAGGAGAAGCATAAGGAGAAGCAGTAGATGCAGGAGAAGCAGAAGAAATAGTATAAGCAAAAGAAGCAGAAGCAGAAGCAGTGGGAGAAGCAGAAGAAGTAGATGGAGAATGATCTGAAGAAGGAGACGCAGATCCAGATAGAGATGCAGATACAGAAGGAGAACATAAGGAGAAGCAGGAGAATCAGAAGAAGCAGAAGTAGAAACAGATAGAGTAGTAGAAGAAGGAGAAGCAGAAGTTGAATCAGAAGATACAGAAGAAGAAGAAGATGAAGAAATTGAAGCAAAAGAAACTGAAGAAGGAGAAGAGCAGAAGCAGAAGCAGAAGGAAAAGCAGAAGCAGAAGGAGAAGCAGAAAGAGAAGCAGGAGAAGCTGAAGAAGCAGGAGAAGCAGAAAGCAGAAGAAACAGGAGAAGCCGAAGAAGCAGAAGCAGAATCTGAAAGCAGGAGAAACAGAAGAAGCACAATCTGAAGCAGAAGCAGAACAAACAGAAATAGTAGAATAAGCAGAAGCAGAAGCAGCAGGAGAAGCAGAAGAAGAAGACGTCGAAGGCGAAAGAGAAGGATTAGGGGTAGGAGAAGAAAAAGGATAAGCAAAAGTAGAAAGAGACGCAGAAGGAGAAGCAGCAAGAGAAGTAGGAGAAGCTGGAGAAGCAGAAGCAGAAGAAACAGAAGACGCAGAAGCAGATTGAGAAGCAGAAGGAGAAATTGAAGCGGAAGCAGAATCAGAAGGAGAAGAAGAAGCAGAAGGAGAAGCAGAAGAAGGAGAAAGAGAAGCAGAAAGAGAAGCAGAAAGGGAAGTAGAACGAGTAGCAGGAGAAGCAGAAGCAGGAGAAGCAGAAGCAGAAGAAACAGAAGAAGGAGAAGAAGCAGAAGCAGAAGGAGAAGCAGAAACAGAAGGAAAACAGAAAGAGAAGCAGGAGAAGCAGAAGAAGCAGGAAAACAGAAACAAAAGAAAGAGAAGAAGAAGGAGAAGAAGAAGAAGAAGAAGAAGAAGAAGAAGAAGAAGAAGCATAAGGAGAAGCATAAGGAGAAGCAGTAGAAGCAGAAGAAGCAGAACCAGGTGAAGCAGAAGAGGAGAAAAAGAATAAGCAAAAGAAGCAGAAACAGAAGCAGTGGGAGAGGCAGAAAAAGGAGAAGGAGAAGGAGCA
>NW_012315182.1:0-2080 GCF_000151885.1 Dipodomys ordii
GTCCCCCGCTGTTTCCCCGCTGTGTGCCGCTGTGTCCTCGCTGTGACCCCCGCTGATTCCCGCTGTGTCCCCCGCTGTGTCCCCCACTGTGTCCCGCTGTGTCCTCTCTGTGTATCCCTCTGTGTCCTGCTGTGTCCTCGCTGTGTCCCACACTGTGTCCCCGCTGTGACCCGCTGTGTCCCCCGCTGTGTCCCGCACTGTATCCCACTGTGTCCCCCATTGTGTCCCGCTGTGTCCCGCGGTGTCCCCGCTGTCCGCGGGTGTGTCACTGCTGTCCCCCGCTGTATCCCACGCTATGTCCTGCTGTGTCCTCGCTGTGTCTCACTGTGTTCCTGCTGTGTCTCCGCTGTGTCCCGCTGTGTCCCTGGTGTGTCCTCGCTGTGCAACCGCTGAGTCCCTCTGTGTCCCCGCTGTGTCCCACTGTGCCCCCGCTCTGTCCCCGCTGTATCCTTGATGTGTCCTCCTGTGTCCCGCTGTGTCCTCGCTATGTCTTTCTGTATCCCGCTGTGTCCCCCGCTGTGTCCCCCACTATTTCCCCGCTGTGACCCGCTGTGTCCATGCTGTGTCCCCCGCTGTGTCCCGCTGTGTCCCGCTGTGTGTCCCCCTGTGTCCCCTGCTGTGTCCCCCGCTGTGTCCCGCTGTGTGCCTGCTCTCCCCCAGTGTGTCCCCCGCTGTGTCCCGCTCTGTCCTGCTGTGTCCTCGCTGTGTCCCGCTGTGGCACGCTGTGTCCCCGCTGTGTCCCCGCTGTGTCCCCGCTGTGTCCTGCTGTGTCTGCCTCTGTGTACCCCGCTGTGTCCTGCTGTGTCCCCCGCTGTGTCCTGCTGTGTCCTCCCTGTGTTCCCCACTGTTTCCTGCTGTTTCCCCCGCTGTGTCACCCAATGTGTCCTTTGATGTGTCCCCAGCTGAGTCCCGCTGTGTCCCCCGCTGTTTACTGCTGTGTCCCCCACTGTGTCCCCCGCTTTGTCCCCGCTGTGTCCCCGCTCTCTCCCGCTGTGTCCCTCTGTGTCGCCCCCTGTGTCCCCCTGTGTCTCCGCTGTTTCCCACTGTGACCCCCGCGCTGTCATGCTGTGTCCCCGTTGTCCACCGGTGTGTCCCCTCTGTCCCCCGCTGTGTCTCCGCTGTGTCCCGCTGTGTCCCTATGTGTCCCGCTGTGTCGCCGCTTTGTCACTGCTGTGTCTCACTGTGTCCCGCTGTGTCCACGCTGTGTCCCGCTCTGTCCCAGGCTGTGTCCCGCTGCGTCCCCCGCTGTGTTCCGCTGTGTCGCTGCTGTGTCCCGCTGTGTCCCCGCTTTGTCCCCGGTGTGTCCCGCTGTGTCCCCGCTGTGTCCCCCGCTGTGTCCCCGCTGTGTCCCACTCTGTCCCCACTGTGTCCCGCTTTGTCCCGCTGTGTCCCCCGCTGTGTCCCGCTGTGTGCCCCCTTTGTTCCCCTCTGTGTCCTGCTGTGTCCCCTGCTGTGTCCCCGCTGTGTCCCGCTGTATCCCCGCTGTGTAAAGCTGGGTCCCCCTTTGTGTCCCGCTGTTTCCACTGCTGTGTCCCCGCTGTGTCCCGCTGTGGCTTTGCTGTGTCCCGCTGTGTCCTCGCTGTGTCCCCGCTGTTTCCCGCTGTGTCCTGCTGTGTCCGGCTGTGTCCCCGCTGTCCCCCGCTGTATCCCCTGCTGTGTCCCCGCTGTGTCCAGCTGTGTCCCGTTTTGTCCTGCTGTGTCCCGCTGTGTCCCCGCTTTGTCCCCCGCTTTGTTCCCGCTGTGTCTAGCTGTGTCCCGCTGTGTCCCCCGCTGTGTCCCGCTGTGTCCCCTGCTGTGTCCCCCGCTGTGTCCCGCTGTGTCCCGTTGTGTCCTTGCTGTGTCCCTGCTGTGTCCTGCTGTGTCCCTCTGTGTCCCCGCTGTCCCCTGCTGTGTCCCTGCTGTGTCCCCAGCTGTGTCCCGCTGTGTCCCCGCTGTGTCCCAGCTGTGTCCCCGCTGTGTCCCGTTGTGTCCCTGGTGTGTCCTCACTGTGTAACCACTAAGTCCCTCTGTGTCCCCGCAGTGTTCCACTGTGTCCCCCGCTGTTTCTCCACTGTTGTCCCCGCTGTGTCCTCCTGTGTCC
>NW_012315183.1:0-2080 GCF_000151885.1 Dipodomys ordii
CCGGACACAGCGGGGGACACAGCGGGACACAGTTGGGGACACAAGCGGCACACAGCGTGGTAGACATCGGGCACAGCGGGGTACAGAGCGGACGACACAACGGGACACAGCGGGGGACACCGAGGGATACAGAGGGACACAGCCAGGACAACGCGGGGGACACAGCTGGGGACAAAGCGGGACACGGCGGGGGATACAGCGGGACACAGTGGCGGACACAGGGGGGACAAAGCGGGACACAGCAAGGGACACAGCAAAGACACAGCGGGACACAGCGGGGACACAGTGGGACTCTGCGGGGTACACAGAGTGACAAAGCGGGACACAGCAGGACACAGCTGGACACAGCAGGGACACAGAGTGGGACAAAGCAGAACACAGCGGGACACAGTGGGGGACACAGCGGGACAAAACGGGGGACACAGCGGAGGACACAACGGGACACAGCGGGGAACACAGCGAGGACACAGCAGGACACAGCGTCGGTACAGCGGGGACACAGCGGGACACAGCGAGGTACACAGCTGGGGAAACAACGGGACACAGGGGGGACACAGCGGGACACAGCAGGACACATTCGGGACAAAGCTTGAGACACAGTGGGAGACAGAGCAGGAGACAGCGGGGGACACAGCAGGACACAGCGGGGACAAAGCATTGGTCACAGTGGAACAAAGCGTGGGACACAACCGGACACAGCGGGGGACACAGCAGGGGACACAGCGGGACAAGGGTGAGGACACAGCTGGACATTGCGGGGGACACTCCAGGGGACACAGCGGGACACAGCAGGGGACACAGCGAGGACACAGCGGGACACAGGGGGGACACAGCGAGGACCCAGCGGGACTCAGCGGGGGACACAGCGTGACACAGTAGGACACAGCGGGACACAGCTGGACAGAGCGGGGACACAGCAGGGACACAGCGGGGGACAAAGCGGAACACAGCGGGACACAGTGGGGGACAAAGCGGAACACAGCGAGACACAGTGGGGGACACAGCGTGATAGAGCGGGGGACACAGCGAGAAAACAACGGGGGACACAGTGAGGTCACAGCGGGACAGAGCGGGGGATACAGCGAGGACACAGCGGGACACAGCGGGACACAGCGGGGGACATAGCGGGACACAACAGGGAACACAGCGAGGACCCAGCGAGACCCAGCGGGACCCAGCGTCAATACAGCGGGGACACAGCGTTACACAGCGGGTTACACAGCTGGGGACACAAAGGGATACAGTGGGGGACATAGCGGGACACCATGGAACACAGCGGGACACAGCGGGAAACAGCGGTGACCCTGCGGAGACACAGCGGGACACAGCGGGGGACACAGCGGGACACAGTGGGGGACACAGCCGAACACAGTGGGGGACAGAGCGTGGGACACAGCGAGACACAGTGGGGACAAAGCTGGACACAGCGGGGTGCACAGCGGGACACAGCGGGGACACAGTGGAACACAGCGGGTCACAGCAGGGACACAGCGGGACACAGCTGGGGACACAGCGGGACACAGCGGGGGACACAGCGAGGACACAGCGGGACACAGTGGGGGACATAGCAGGGGACACATCAGGACACAGTGGGGGACACAGCGGGACACAGCGGGAACACAGCTGGACACAGCGGGGTACACAGCGGGACACAATGGGGACACAGAGGGGACATAGCCGGGACACAGCATTGGTCACAGCGGGACACAGCAGGACACAGTGGGGACAAAGCTGGAGACTCAGCGGGGGACAGAGCGGGAGACAGCGGGGGACACAGCGGGACACAGCGGGGGACACAGCAGGACACAGCGGGGGACACAGCAGGGAACACATCGGGACACAGCGGGACACATCGGGGACAGAGCGGGACACAGCGTGACACAGTCGGACACAGCGGGGGACACAGTGGGACACAACGGGGGACACAGCGAGACACAGAATGGGACACAGAAGGGTACACAGTGGGAAACAGCGGGGATCACAGCGGGACACAGCAGAACACAGAGGGACACAGTAGGGACACAGCAGTAGACAAAGCGGGACACAGCGGGGGCCACAGCAGGACACAGTGGGACACAGC
>NW_012315184.1:0-2080 GCF_000151885.1 Dipodomys ordii
GAAGGTTTATCCCGTAAGCTAGTAAAGTGTAGTGGATTGAGATGGAGTATGCATATGATGTCTTATGCAGGTGAATGCAGTAAGCTGATATGAAAAGCTATAAGAAGGAGAAATTGTAACAGTAGAAGATGTAGTATAAGAAGCAGAAGCAGAAGAAGGAGAAGGAGAAGCAGAAGGATAAGCATAAAGAGAAACAGAAGGAGAAGCAGGAGAGCAGAAGCAGGAGAAGCAGAAGAAGAGAAGAAGAAGAAGCAGAAAGAGAAGTAGAAACAGAAGGAGAAGCAGAAATAAAAGGAGAAGAAGCCGAAGAAGCAGAAGCAGAACTTGAAGCAGAAGGAGAAGCAGGAGAAGCAGAAGAAGCAGAATCTGGAGAAGAAGAAGGAGAACCAGAAGGAGAAGTAGAAGCAGAAAGAGAAGCAAAAGCAGAAGGAGAAGCAGAAGGAGAAACCGAAGAAACAGAAGAAGCAGAAGCTGTAGCAGAAGAAGCTGAAGATGCAGAAGCAGAAAGAGAAGCAGAAGGAATAGCAGAAGAACGAGAAGGCGAAGGAGAAACAGAAGGAGAAGCAGAAGGATAAGCAGAAAGAGAATCAGGAAAAGCAGAAGAAGCAGAAGCAGACGGAGAAGCAGCAGAAGAAGAAACAGAAGAAGGAGAAGGAGCAGAAGCCGAAGGAGAAGCAGTAGCAGCAGGAGAAGCAGAAAGAGAAGCAGGAAAAGCAGAAGAAGCAGAAGCAGGAGAAGCAGAAGCAGAAGAAACAGGAGAAGGACAAGAAGCAGAAGCAAAAGGAGAAGCAGAAACAGAAGGAGAAGCAGAAAGATAAGGAGGGGAAGCAGAAGAAGCAGAAGCAGGAGTAGCAGAAGCATAAGAATCCGAAGAATCAGAAGCAGAACCTGAAGCAGAAGGAGAAGCAGGAGAAGCAGAAGAAGCAGAATCTGGAGAAGCAGAATGACAAGCTGAAGGAGAAGCAGAAGCAGAAAGAGAATCAAAAGCAGAAGGAGAAGCAAAAGAAACAGAAGAAGCAGAAGCAGTAGCAGTTGCAGCAGAAGGAGAAGCAGAAGGAATATCAGGAGAACAAGAAGGAGAAAGAGAAACAGAAGCAGAAGGAGAAGGAGAATCAGAAGGAGAGGCAGAAGAAGCAGAAGGAGAAGCAGAAGGAGAAACACAAGCAGAAGAAGCAGCACAAGGAGAAGCAGAAGCAGAAGAAGATGCATAAGGAGAAGCAGGAGAAGCAGGAGAAGCAGAAGCAGAAGGAGAAGTAGAAGTAGGATAAGGAGAAGGAAGAGCCGCAGAAGCAATAGGAGAAGCAGAAGGAGAAGCAGAAGAAGAATGAGAAGCAGAAAGAGAAGGAGTGGAAGCAGAAGAAGCAGGAAAAGCAGAAGCAGAATAAAGAGAAGAAGAAGAAGAAGAAGTAGAAGAAGAAGAAGAAGAAGAAGAAGAAGAAGAAGAAGAAGAAGAAGAAGAAGAAGAAGAAAAGTAGAAGAAGAAGAAGAAGAAGAAGAAGAAAAAGAAGAAGAAGAAGAGGGAGAAGCATAAGGAGAAGAATTAGAAGCAGAAGAAGCAGGAGAAGCAGAAGCAGAAGAAAAAGAATAAGCATAAGAAGAAGAATCAGAGGGAGAAGCAGAAGAAGGAGAAGGAGCAGCAGAAGGAGAAGCAGAAGGAGAATCAGGAGGAGAAGAAGAAGAAGGAAAAGCAGAAGCAGAAGAAGAAGCAGAAGCAGAAGACGATGCAGAAGGAGAAGCAGGAGAAGCAGAAAAAGCAGAAGCAGAAAGAGATGCAGAAGTAGGAGAAGGAGAAGGAAGGGCAGCAGAATCAATAGGAGAAGCAGAAGGAGAAGCATAAGCAGAATGAGAAGCAGAAAGAGAAGCAGTAGAAGCAGAAGAAGCAGGAAAAGCAGAAGCAGAAGAAAGAGAAGAAGAAGACGAAGAAGAAGAACAAGAAGAAGAAGAAGAACAAGAAGAAGAAGAAGAAGAAGAAGAAGAAGGAGAAGAAGAAGACGAAGAAGAAGAACAAGAAGAAGAAGAAGAAGAAGAAGAAGAAGAAGAAGAAGAAGAAGAAGAAGAAGAAGAAGAAGAAGAAGAAGAT
>NW_012315185.1:0-2080 GCF_000151885.1 Dipodomys ordii
TCAAGAGAAGGAGAAGAAGGAGAAGCAGAAGTTACATCAGAAGAAACAGATGATTGAAGAAGCAGAAGAAACAGAAGCAAAAGAAACAGAAGAAAGAGAAGAGCAGAAGCAGAAGAAGAAGGAGAAGCAGAAGAAGAAGGAGAAGCAGAAAGAGAAGCTGGAGAAGCAGAAGAAGCAGGAGAAGCAGAAGCAGAAGAAACAGTAGAAGCCGAAGAAGCAGAATCTGAAGCAGAAGGAGAAACAGAAGAAGCACAATCTGAAGCAGAATCAGAAGAAACAGAAATAGTAGAATAAGCAGAAGCAGAAGCAGCAGGAGAAGCAGAAGAAGAAGACGGAGAAGGCGAGAGAGAAGGATTAGGAGTAGGAGAAGCAAAAGGATAAGCAGAAGCAGAAAGAGACGCAGAAGGAAAAGCAGCACGAGAATTAGGAGAAGCAGGAGAAGCAGAAGCAGGAGAAGCAGAAGAAACAGAAGACGCAGAAGCAGAATGAGAAGCAGACGGAGAAATTGAAGCAGAAGCCGAAGGAGAAGCAGAAGCAGAAGGAGAAGCGGAAAGAAAAGCAGAAAGAGAAGCAGAACGAGAAGCAGGAGAAGCAGAAGCAGGAGAAGCAGAAGCAGAAGAAACAGAAGAAGGAGAAGAAGCAGAAGGAGAAGCAGAAACAGAAGGAAAAGCAGAAAGAGAAGCAGGAGAAGCAGAAGAAGCAGCAGCAGGAGAAGCAGAAGCAGAAGAAGCCGAAGAAGCAGAAGCAGAATCTGAAGCAGAAGGAGAAGCAGGAGAAGCAGAAGAAG
This sequence comes from Dipodomys ordii, assembly GCF_000151885.1. Classification (NCBI taxonomy): domain Eukaryota; kingdom Metazoa; phylum Chordata; class Mammalia; order Rodentia; family Heteromyidae; genus Dipodomys; species Dipodomys ordii. Next base: position 788 of record NW_012315185.1, read on the forward strand.
CAGAATCTGGAGAAGCAGAAGGAGAAGCAGAAGCAGAAAGAGAAGCAAAAGCAGAAGGAGAAGCAGAAGGAGAAGCAGAAGAAACAGAAGAAGCAGAGGCAGTAGCAGAAGAAGCAGAAGATGCAGAAGCAGAAGTAAAAGCAGAAGAACGAGAAGGAGAAGGAGAAACAGAAGGAGAAGCAGAAAGAGAAGCAGAAGAAGGAGCAGTAGAAGGAAAAGCAGCAGGAGAAGCAGAAAGAGCAGCAAAAGGAGAAGCAGGAGATGCAGAAACAAGAGAAGCCGAAGCAGAAGAAACAGGAGAAGGACAAGAAGCAGAAGGAGAAGACGAAGCAGAAGGAGAAGCAGAAAGAGAAGGAGGGGAAGCAGAAGAAGCAGCAGCAGCAGAAGAAGAAGAAGAAGAAGAAGAAGGAGAAGAAGAAGAAGAAGGAGAAGCATAAGGAGAAGCAGTAGAAGCAGCAGAAGCAGAAGCAGGAGAAGCAGAAGAAACAGAAGAAGCAGAAGCAGTAGCAGAAGAAGCTGAAGATGCAGAAGCAGAAGGAGAAGCAGAAGGAAAAGAAGAAGAACAAGAAGGAGAAGGAGAAACAGAAGGAGAAGCAGAATGAGAAGCAGGAAAATCAGAAGAAGCAGTAGCAGACGGAGAAGGAGAGGCAGAAGTAGAAGAAGAAGAATAAGGACAAGCACAATCAGAAGGAGATGCAGAAGGAGAAGCAGGAGAAGCAGAAGAAGCAGAAACAGAAGAAGAAGTAGAAGCAGGAGAAGGAGAAGGAGGAGCAGCAGTAGCAGTAGGAGAAGCAGAAAGAGAAGCAGAATCAGAATTAGAAGCAGAAGGAGAAGCAGTAGAAGCAGAAGAAGCAGGAGAAGCAGAAGCAGTAGAAGGAGAAGAAGAAGAAGAAGAAGAAGAAGAAGAAGAAGAAGAAGAAGAAGAAGAAGAAGAAGAAGAAGAAGAAGAAGAAGAAGAAGAAGAAGAAGAAGAAGAAGAAGAAGAAGGAGAAGCATAAGGAGAAGCATAAGGAGAAGCAGTAGAAGCAGAAGAAGCAGAAGCAGGAGAAGCAGAAGCAGAAGAAAAGGAATAAGCATAAGAAGCAGAATCAGAGGAAGAAGCAGTAGGAGCAGCAGAAGGAGAAGCAGAAGGAGAAGCAGAAGGAGAAGCAGAAGAAGGAGAAGCAGAAGCAGAAGAAGTAGCACAAGGAGAAGCAGAAGAAGATGCAGAAGGAGAAGCAGGAGAAGCAGAAGAAGGAGAAGCAGAAGTAGAATCAGAAGTAGTAGAAGAAGAAGGAGAAGGAAGGGCAGTGA
>NW_012315186.1:0-2079 GCF_000151885.1 Dipodomys ordii
TATCGTGAGTTCATTTGAGTGGACTGTGAAGGATATCCGACCCAGGAGAAACTACGGTTAGAGGGTATGACATGTTGTCTAGTTTGTGGGTGGGAAGCGGGAAAACAATTCGTTTCTATAGGAAACAGGTGCACCTACTGCTATTATGTTGACAATTTGGTATGTCCAAAAACAACTTATCAACAATGGTGTGTGAGTGTTGGGGTATTCCTGATGGGAGGATGTGGGGGAGGAAAGGAGGATGATGGGAAAAGGTGGGAATGGGAAACAAAGACGACGTTTCAATAATTTTAAGAAATGTACTCATTATCTTGCACAGGTAATTTTAACCCCTCTGTACATTGTTTTCTAAAAAAATAAATGAACAAATAAATAAATTTAAAAACAAGAAAAGATGGAGCACTCAGAACATGGGGACTTTAAAACAGTTATAAGGCCCCCAAGCAATGAGAGTTTAATGCTTCCCCATAGAAGTGACACGCCTCTATAGAGAAATTGACAGCACCAATCTTCCGATAAGCTCTGGTCTGCGTAATAGCAAGACAGAAAGTGTCTCATCCTGTCTACAATCACAGGTTCCGTTTTTCTCCTTACCACTGGGAGGGTTGAAAAGTCTTTGAGATCTCAAGTTGTAAACGCCAACATAGAGCACTCAGACCTTTGGTGAGGTAAACAATATTGCCCAAGTTCTGAAGGCTCTACAATTCCTCAAAGGAGATACAAGCCACGAAAGAGAAATAGACAGCATGGTTCTATCGCAGGCGACAACGGTCTGCAGCCTAGCAGGGCTTCAAGCCCCTTACACTGTGCACAGTAACAAGTCAGAATTTTTCCCTTGCAGTTCAGGGTGGGCTGACCAGTGTTAGGATGCTCAGGATGAAAACGACAAGATAGAGCACTGAGAATTTGGGGAACTTAAAACAAAATTGTTTCATGGCGCCAAGGTTCTGAATGCTCTATACCGTCGACAAAGAAAAGACCAACCCCGGCACCACATGGAGGCTGAACAACACACTGCTGAATCATGAGTGGGTCATGGAAGAGATTAGAAAGGAAATCAAAATGTTCATGGTATTCAACAAAAATGAACACACAAATTACCAGCTCCTCTGGGACACAGCAAAGGCAGTACTCAGAGGCAAGTTTATAGCTCTGAGCTCCTACATCAACAAATTGGAGAGATCTGAAACTAACAATTTAATGACACATCTAAACCTCCTTGAAAAAGAACAGCAAGATAAACCCCAATCCAATAGACGGAAAGAAATAATCAAAATTAAATCAGAATTAAATGAATTAGAATCCAAAAAAACTATAGAAAGAATCAACAAAACAAAGAGTTGGTTCTTCGAAAAACTTAACAAAATTGACAGACCCTTAGCAAATCTTATCAGAAAGAGAAGAGAACACACCCAAATTAATAAACTCAGAGATGAGAATGGAAACATCACCACGGAACCAACCAAGATTCAGAACATTATAAGGGAATACTTCTCAAAACTTTATGCTAATAAGTTTGAGAATTTGACAGAAATGGACCTTTTTCTAGCAAATATTGACATGCCAAAACTAAACCAAGATGAGTTAAACTATCTTAACAGGCCCATATCAAGCATTGAAATAGAAACAGCAATAAGAGACCTTCCAGCTAAGAAAAGTCCAAGACCAGATGGTTTTACAGCGGAATTTTACAAGGCCTTCAAAGCAGAGCTCACACCAATACTCCTCCAACTCTTCAATGAAATTGAAAGAGAAAGCTCACTACCGAACACATTCTATGAAGCCATCATAACCCTCATCCCAAAACCAGGCAGAGACTCATCAAAGAAAGAGAACTATAGACCCATCTCTTTGATGAATATTGATGCAAAACTTCTCAACAAAATTTTGGCCAATCGACTTCAACATTTCATCCAAAAAATCATACACCACGATCAAACAGGATTCATTTCAGGGATGCAAAGCTGGTTCAATATACGCAAATCAATTAATATTATTCATCACATCAACAGGAGCAGGAATAAGAACCACATGATTATCTCAATAGATGCAGAAAAAGCATTCGACAAGATCCAACAC
>NW_012315187.1:0-2079 GCF_000151885.1 Dipodomys ordii
CATCTCCTTCTGCTTCTGCTTTTCCTTCTGCTTCTCCTTCTGTTTCTGCTTCTCTTTCTGCTTCTGCTTCTTATCCTTCTTCTATTTCTTTTAATTCTGCTTCTCCTGCTTCTGCTTCTCCTTCTGTTTCTCTTTATGCTTCTCCTTCTGCTTCTCCTTCTTCTGCTTCTACTTCTGCTTCAGCTTCAGCTTCTCCTTCTGCTGCTCTTTCTGCTTCTCCAGATGCTATTCCTTCTCCTGCTCCTTCTTCTGCTTCTCTATCTGCTTCTCCTTCTGTTTCTCCTACTCCTTCTCCTTCTCGTTCTTCTGCTTTTCCTTCTGCTTCTCCTTCTGCTTCTGCATCTTCTGCTTCTTCTGCTACTGCCTCTGCTTCTTCTGTTTCTTCTGCTTCCCCTTCTGCTTCCCCTTCTGCTTTTGCTTCTCTTTCTGCTTCTGCTTCTCCTTCTGCTTCTCCAGATTCTGCTTCTTCTGCTTCTCCTGCTTCTTCTTCTGCTTCAGGTTCTGCTTCTGCTTCTTCGGCTTCTTCTGCTTCTGCTTCTCCTGCTGCTGCTTCTTCTGCTTCTCCTGCTTCTCTTTCTGCTTTTCCTTCTGTTTCTGCTTCTCCTTCTGCTTCTGCTTCTTCTCCTTCCTATGTTTCTTCTGTTTCTGCTTCTCCTGCTTCTGCTTCTCCTGCTTCTCGTTGTGCTTCTCTTTCTGCTTCTCTTTCTGCTTCTCCTTCTTCTGCTTCTGTTTCTGCTTCTGCTTCTGCTTCAATTTCTCCTTCTGCTTCTCATTCTGCTTCTGCGTCTTCTGTTTCTTCTGCTTCTCCTGCTTCTCCTGCTTCTCCTACTTCTCGTGCTGCTTCTCCTTCTGCGTCTCTTTCTGCTTTTGCTTATCCTTTTGCTTCTCCTACTCCTAATCCTTCTCTCTCGCCTTCTCCGTCTTCTTCTTCTCCTTCTCCTACTGCTTCTGCTTCTGCTTATTCTACTATTTCTGTTTCTTCTGCTTCTGCTTCAGATTGTGCTTCTTCTGTTTCTCCTTCTGCTTCAGATTCTGCTTCTGCTTCTTCGGCTTCTCCTGTTTCTTCTGCTTCTGCTTCTCCTGCTTCTTCTGCTTCTCCTGCTTCTATTTCTGCTTCTCCTTCTGCTTCTGCTCTTCTCCTTCTTCTGTTTCTTTTGCTTCTGTTTCTTATACTTCTTCTTCTGTTTCTTCTGATTCTAGTTCTGTTTCTCCTTCTTCTCTTCTTTCTGCTTCTACTTCTGCTTCTTCTCATTCTCCTGCTTCTCCTTCTTGTTCTCCTTCTGTTTCTCCTTCTATTTCTGCTTCTGCTTCTCCTTCTGCTGCTCCTTTTCCTTCTCCTTCTTATGCTTCTCCCACTGCTTCTGCTTCTGCTTCTTTTGCTTATTCTTTTTCTTCTGCTACTCCTGCTTCTGCTTCTTCTGCTTCTACTGCTTCTCCTTCTTCTTCTTCTTCTTCTCCTTCTTCTTCTTCTTCTTCTTCTTCTTCTTCTTCTTCTTCTTCTTCTTCTTCTTCTTCTTCTTCTTCTTCTTCTTCTTCTTCTTCTTCTTCTTCTTCTTCTTCTTCTTCTCCTTCTCCTTCTTCTTCTTCTTCTTCTTCTTCTTCTTCTTCTTCTTCTTCTTCTTCTTCTTCTTCTTCTTCTTCTTCTTCTTCTTCTTCTTCTTCTTCTTCTCCTTCTTCTTCTTCTTCTTCTTCTTCTTCTTCTTCTTCTTCTTCTTCTTCTTCTTCTTCTTCTTCTTCTTCTTCTTCTTCTTCTTCTTCTTCTTCTTCTTCTTCTCTTTCTTCTGCTTCTTCCTTTCCTGTTTCTTCTGCTTCTACTGCTTCTCTTTCTGCTTCTCATTCTGCTTCTGCTTGTCCTTCTGCTTCTCCTATTGCTTCTGCTGCCCTTCCTTCTCCTTCTCCTTCTCCTACTTCTGCTTCTCCTTCTGCTTTTGCTTCTTCTGCTTCTCCTGCTTCTCCTTCTGCATCTTCTTCTGCTTCTGCTTCTCCTTCTGCTGCTTCTTCTGCTTCTGCTTCTCCTTCTTCTGCTTCTCCTTCTGCTTCTCCTTCTGCTTCTCCTTCTGCTTCTCGTTCTGCTTCTGA
>NW_012315188.1:0-2079 GCF_000151885.1 Dipodomys ordii
CCGCTGCTTTGTCCTGCTGTTTTCCCCGCTGTGTCACCAATGTGTCCCGCTGTGTCCTCGCTGTGTCCCGCTGTGTCTCGCTGTGCCCCCACTCTGTCCCGTTGTGTCCACAGCTGGGTACCACGCTGTGTAACCCTGTGTCCCCGCTGTATCGACGCTTTGTCCTGCTGGGTACCGTTGTGTCCTCGCTGTGTTCCCCGCTGTGTCCCGCTGTGTCCCCGCTGTGTTCTCGCTCTGTCCCCCGCTGTGTCCCGCTGTGTCCTCGCTGTGTTCCCCGCTGTGTCCTGATTTGTCCCCCAATGTGTCCCCCGCTGTGTCCTCGCTGTGTCCCCTGCTGTGTCCCGCTGTGTCCTCACTGGGTCCCCCACTGTGTCCCGCTGTGTCCCCCGCTGTGTCCTGCTGTGTCCGCTGTGTCCCCGCTGTGTGCCTGCTGTGTCCCCGCTGTGTGCCTGCTGTGTCCCGCTGTGTCTCCACTTTGTCCCGCTGTGTCCCACTGTGTCCCCGCTGTGTCCCGCTGTGTCCCGCTGTGTCCCCGCTGTGTGCCCGCTGTGTCCCGCTCTGTACCACGCTGTGTCCAGCTGTGTCACCGCTGTGTCTCGCTGTGGCCACTCTCTGTCTCCGCTGTCCCCCGCAGTGTCCCACGCTGTGTCCCGCTGTGTCCCCCGCTTTTTTGTGCTGTGTCCCGCAGTGTCCCTGCTGTGTCCCGCTGTGTAACACTGTGTCCCGTGGTGTCCCACTTTGTCCCACGTTGTGTCCCCCGCTGAGTCCCCTCTGTGTCGCCGCTGTGTCCCCCTGTGTCCTCGCTGTGTCCCCTGCTGTCTCCCGCTTTGTCTCACGCTATGTTCCGCTGTGTCCCGCTGTGTGCCCGCTGTGTCCCCAGCTGTGTCCCGCTGTGTACCCTGCTGTGTCCTGCTATGTTCCCGCAGTGTCCCCGCTGTGTCCCGCTGTGTCCCGCTGTGTCCTCGCTGTGTGCCCAGCTGTGTACCCCACTGTGTTCCGCATGTCCCTGTATCAACGCTGGGTCCCGCTGGTTCCCGCTGTGTCCTCCCTGTGTCCCCGCTGTGTCCCGCTATGTCTGCTCGGTCCCTGCTGTGTCACGCTGTGTCCCGCTGTGTCCCCACTGTGTGCCCGGCTGTGTCCTGCTGTGTACTCCGTTGTGTCCAGCTGTGTCACCGCTGTGTCTCGCTTTGGCCCCTCTCTGTCTCCGCTGTCCCCTGCTGTGTCCCCCGCTGTGTCCCGCTGTGTACTCGATTGTGTCCCCCGCTTTGTCCCGCTGAGTCCCCTCTGTGTTGCCGCTGTGTCCCGCTGTGTCCTCGCTGTGTCCCCCGCTCTCTGCCGCTTTGTCCCCGCTGTGTCCCTAGCTGTGTCCCGCTGTGTCCTCGCTGTGTACCCTCTGTGTCCCACTATGTTCCCGCAGTGTCCCCGCTGTGTGCCTGCTGTGTCCCGCTTGGTACTCTCTGTGTCCCTCGCAGTGTCCCGTTGTGTCCCCAGCTGTGCACCCTGCTGTGTCCCGCTGTGTCCCTGCTGTTACGACACTGGGTCTCGCTGGGTCCGGCTATGTCCTCCCTGTGTTCCCCGCTGTGTCCCGTTGTGTCCCCAGTTGTGTACCTCGTTGTGTCCCGCTGTATCGACGCTGGGTCCCGCTGGGTCCCGCTGTGTCCTCCCTGTGTCCCCCGCTGTGTCCCCCGCTGTGTCCCGCTGTGTCCCGCTGTGTCCGCCACTGTGTCCAGCTGTGTCTCCTGCTTTGTCACCGCTGTGTCCCGCTGTGTCCCGCTGTGTCCTCGCTGTGTCCCACGCTGTGTCCCGCTGTGTCCTCGCTGTGTCCCACGCTGTGTCCCACGCTGTGTTCTGCTGTGGCCTCACTTTTTTTCCCGCTGTGTCCCGCTGTGTACTCCTCTGTGTCCCCCGCTGTGTCCCGCTGTGTCCCCCGCTGTGTCCCTGCTGTGTCCCGCTGTGTACTGCTATGTCCCCCGCTGAGTCCCGCTGTGTCCCCGCTGTGTCCCAATGTGTCCTCGCTCTGTCCCCCGCTGTGTACCGCTGTGTCCTTCCTGTGTCCGCTGCTGTGTCCCGCTGTGTCCC
>NW_012315189.1:0-2079 GCF_000151885.1 Dipodomys ordii
AGAGCGGGAGACAGAGGCGGACACAGCTAGGACACAGCGGGACACAGCGGGGACAAAGAGGTGGCTCAGGGGGGGCTACAGCGGGGAACAAAGCGGGACACCACGGAACACAGCGGGACACAGCGTGAAACAGCGGTGAACCTGCGGGGACACAGCGGTGGACACAGCGGGACACAGCGGGGACACAGCGGGGACACTGCGGGACCCAGCAGGACACAGTGGGACACAGCAGGACACAGCCGGGGACACAGCGGGACACAGCGGGGGACACAGCGGGACACAGCGGGGACACAGAGGGGACTCAGCAGTGGACATAGCGGGGGACAAAGCGGGACACCACAGGACACAGTGGGACACATCGGGACACAGCGGGGACACTGCGGGGACACAGCGGGACACAGCGGGGACACAGCAAGGACACAGCGGGGGACACAGCGGGACACAGCGGGACACAGCGGGGGCCACAGCGAGTGACACAGCGGGGGACACAGCGGGACACACTGGGGAACACAGAGAGAGACACAGCAGGACCCAGCGAGACACAGCGTTGATACAGCGGGACACAGCGGGGTACACAGCTGTTGACACAACGGGACACAGTGGGGGACACAGCGGGACACAACGGGGCACAGCAGGGACAAAACGGGAGACACAGTGGGGAACAGAGCAGGACACAGCGGGGGACACAGAAAGGACACAGTGGGGACACAGCGTGACTCAGCCGGGGACACAGCGGGGGACAAAGCGGGACACCACGGGACACAGTGGGACACAGCGGGACACAGCGGGGTCACTGCGGGACACAGTGGGGGACAAAGCGGGACACAGTGGGACACAGCGGGGACGCAGCAGGACACAGCGGGACACAGCGGGACACGGCGGGGGACACAGCGGGACACAGAGGGGGACACAGCGAGGACACAGCGGGACACAGAGGGACACAGAGGGGGACAGAGCGAGGACACAGTGGGGGACAAAGTGGGGGAAACAGCTGGACACAGCGGGGAACACAGTGAGGACACATCGGGACCCAGCGGGACACAGCGTCGATACAGCGGAGACACAGCGTTACACAGCATGGTACAAAGCTGTGGACACAACGGGACACAGTGGGGGCATTGCGGGACACAGCGGGACGCAGTGGGACACAGCGGGACACAGTGGGACACAGCGGGGACAGAGCGGGACACAGTCGGACACAGCGGGACACAGCGGGGGACACAGCGGGAGACAAAGAGGGACACCACGGAACACAGCGGGACACAGCAGGAAACAGCAGTTACACTGCGGGGACACAGTGGGACACAGCGGGGGACACAGCGGGACACAGAGGGGGACAGAGCAGGACACAGTGGGGGACACAGCCGGACACAGCAGGGGAAACAGTGGGGGACACAGCGTGACACAGCGAGGACACAGCGGGAAAGAGCGGGACACTGCAGGGCACAGCGGGGAACACAGCGGGACACAGCGGGGGACAAAGCGAGGACACAGCGGAACACAGAGTGGGACTCAGTGAGGACACAGCGGGACACAGCGGGACACAGCGGGACACAGCCGGGTCCCAGCAGTGGACACAGCGGGACACAGCGGGGGACACAGCGGGACACAGAGGGAGACACATGGAGGACTCAGCGGGACAAAGCGGGGACACAGCGGCGACTCACCGGGGGACACAGCGGGGGACAAAGCGGGACACCACAGAACACAGTGGGAAACAGCGGGACACAGCGGGGAAACTGCGGGGAAACAGGGGGACAAAGCGTGGGACACATAGGGACACAACGGGGGACACAGTGGGGGACACAGCGGGACACAGCGGGGAACACAGCGAGGACACAGCGGGACCCAGCGGTACACAGCGTCGATACAGCGGGGACACAGCGTTACACAGCGTGGTACACAGCTGTGAACACAACGGGACACAGTGGGGGCACAGCGAGACATAGAGGGACACAGCGAGGACACAGCGGGACACAGCGCTGACACTGTGGGGGACACAGCGGGGGACACAGCGGGGGACACAGCCGGACACAGCGGGACACAGCGGGGGACACAGGGGGGACACAGCAGGACCTG
>NW_012315190.1:0-2079 GCF_000151885.1 Dipodomys ordii
ATCATCTTTATCTTCTGCTTCTCCTGCTTCTGCTTCTCCTGCTTCTGCTTCTTCTGCTTCTACTGCTTCTCCTTATGCTTCTTCTTCTTCTTCTTCTTCTTCTTCTTCTTCTTCTTCTTCTTCTTCTTCTTCTTCTTCTTCTTCTTCTTCTTCTTCTTCTTCCTCTTTCTCTTCTCTTTCGTCTGCTTCTGCTTTTCCTGCTTCTTCTGTTTCTACTTGTTTTCTTTCTGCTTCTCATTCTGCTTCTTCTTCTCCTTCTGCTTCTGCTATTCCTTCTGCTGCCCTTCCTTCTCATTCTCCTTCTCCTTCTTCTGCTTCTCTTTCTGCTTCTGCTTCTTCTGGTTCTCCAACTAATCCTTCTTCTTCTCCTTCTGTTTCTGCTTCTCTTTCTGCTTCTTCATCTCCTTCTGCTTCACCGTCTGCTGCTCCTTCTCCTTCTTTTGTTTCTCCCTCTGCTTCTGCTTCTGCTTCTTATGCTTCTTCTTTTTCTTCTGCTTTTGCTTCTCCTGCTTCTACTTCTTATGCTTCTACTGCTGCTGCTTCTTATGCTTCTTCTGCTTTTACTTCTCTCTCTGCTTCTGCTTCTCCTGCTTGTTTTTCTGCTTCTTCTGCTGCTTCTCCTTCTGCTGCTTCTTGTCCTTCTCCTTCTGCTTCTCTTTTTGCTTCTCCTTCTGCTTCTGCTTCTTCTGTTTCTCGTGCCTGAATTTCTGGTTCTACTTCTTCTGCTGCTTCTCCTTCTGCTTCTGCTTCTACTTCTGCTTCTGTTTCTGCTTCTTCTGATTCTTCTCTTTCGGCTTCTCCTGCTTCTGCTTCTTGTGCTTCAACTGCTTCTCTTTCTGCTTCTCATTCCGCTTCTGATTCTCTTTCTGCTTCTGCTTCTCCTCCTTCTCCTTCTCCTACTTCTGCTTCTCCTTCAGCTTCTGATTCTTCTGCTTCTCCTGCTTCTCCTTCTGCATCTCCTTCTGTTTGGGCTTGTCCTTATGCTTCTTCTTCTTCTTCTGCTTCTCCTTCTCCTCCTCCTTCTTTTGCTTCTGCTTCTTCTGCTTTTCCTGCTTCTCCTTCTGCTTCTGCTTCTTCTGCTTCTCCTGCTTCTCCTTCTGCATCTTCTGCTTCTGCTTCTCCTTCTCCTTCTTCTGCTTCTCCTTTTTCTTCTCCTTCTGCTTCTTCTTCTTCCGCTTTACCTGCTTCTCTTTCTGCTTCTCCTTCTGCTTCTCCTTCTGTTTCTCCTTCTCCTTCTTGTTCTTCTGCTTTTTCTTCTGCTTCTCCTTCTGCTTCTGCTACAACTGCTACTGCTTCTACTTCTGTTTCTTCTGCTTCCCCTTCTGCTTTTGATTCTCTTTGTGCTTCTGCTTCTCCTTCTGCTTCTCATTATGCTTCTCCAGATTCTGCTTCTCTTGCTTCTCCTTCTGCTTCAGGTTCTGCTTCTGCTTCTTCGGATTCTTATGCTTCTGCCTCTCATGCTTCTGCTTCTTCTGCTTCCCATCCTTCTCTTTCTGCTTCTCCTTCTGTTTCTGCTTCTCCTTCTGCTTCTGCTTCTTGTCCTTCTCCTGTTTGGTCTGTTTATGCTTCTCCTGTTTCTGCATCTCCTGCTTCTCCTTCTGCTGCTCTTTCTGCTTCTCCTGCTGCTTTTCCTTCTCCTGCTCCTTCTTCTGCTTCTCTTTCTGCTTCTCCTGTTTCTCCTTCTCCTTCTCCTTCTCGTTCTTCTGCTTTTCCTTCTGCTTCTCCTTCTGCTTCTGCATCTTCTGCTTCTTTTGGTACTACCTCTGCTTCTTCTGTTTCTTCTGCTTCTCCTTTTGCTTTTGCTTCTCTTTCTGCTACTGCTTCTCCTTCTGCTTCTCCAGATTCTGATTCTTCTGCTTCTCCTGATTCCCCTTCTGCTGCAGGTTCTGCTTCTGCTTCTTCGGCTTCTTCTGCTTCTGCTTCTCCTGCTGCTGCTTTCTTCTGCTTCTCCTGCTTCTCTTTCTGCTCTTCCATCAGTTTCTGATTCTCCTTCTGCTTCTGCTTCTTCTCCTTCTTCTGTATCATCAACTTCTGCTTCTCCTGCTTATGCTTCTCAAGATTCTCGTTCTGCTTCTCTTT
>NW_012315191.1:0-2079 GCF_000151885.1 Dipodomys ordii
TACCCCGCTGTGTCCATCTGTGTCCTGTTGTGTCACGCTGTTTCCCCGCTGTGTCCCTTCTGTGTCCCTCTGTGTACCCCGCTGTGTCCAGCTTTGTCCCCGCTGTGTCTCGCTGTGTCCCACGCTCTGTCCCACACTGTGTCCCGCAGTGTCCCCCGCTGTGTCCCGCTGTGTCCCCCGCTGTGTCCCGCTGTGTCCCCCGCTGAGTCCCCGCTGTGTCACCGCTGTGTCCCGCTGTTTCCTCGCTGTGTCCCCTGCTGTCTCCCTCTCTGTCCCACGCTGTGTCTCACGCTTTGTCCCCGTTGTGTCCCACTGTGTCCCGCTGTGTCCGGCTGTGCCCCCACTGTGTCCCGTTGTGTCCACAGTGTGTACCACGCTGTGTAACGCTGTGTGCCCACTGTGTTCTGCTTTGGCCTCACTGTTTTCCCTGCTGTGTACCCCTCTGTGTCCCCCGCTGTTTCCCGCTGTGTCCCCCGCTGTGTCCCTGCTGTGTCCCCGCTGTGTCCCGCTGTGTCCCGCTGTGTAATGCTGTGTCCCCTGCTGAGTCCCACTGTGTCCCCGCTGTGTCCCAATGTGTCCTCGATCTGTCCCCCGCTGTGTACCGCTGTGTCCTTCCTGTGTCCCCCGCTGTGTCCCGCTGTGTCCCCCGCTGTGGCCCCCGCTATGTCCCGCTTTGTCCACCGCTGTGTCCCGCTCTGTCCTTGCTCTGTCCCCCACTGTGTGCCGCTGTGTCCTCGCTGTGTCCCCCGCTGTGTCCCGCTGTGTCCTTTTGTGTCACGCTGTTTCCCCGCTGTGTCCCTGCAGTGTCCCATTGTGTACCCCGCTGTGTCCAACTTTGTCCCCGCTGTGTCTCGTTGTGTGCCACGCTCTGTCCCACATTGTGTCCCGCAATGTCCCCCGCTGTGTCCCGCTGTGTCCCCCGCTGTGTCCCGCTGTGTCCCCCGCTGAGTCCCCACTGTGTCCCCGCTCTGTCCCGTTGTGTCCCCTGCTGTGTCCTGCTGTGTCCCGCTGTGTCCCGCTGTGTTCTTGCTGTGACCCGCTCTGTCCCCACTGTATCGATGCTGTGTCCCGCTGTGTCCGCGCTGTTTTCCCCCTGTGTCCCGCTGTGTACCACTCTGTGTCCCCCGCTGTGTCCCGCTGTGTCCCCCGCTGTGACCCACTGTGTTCCGCTGTGTCCCCCACTGTGTCCCTGCTGTCTCCCCGGTGTGTCCCACTGTGTCCCGCTGTGTACTGCTGTGTCTCCCGCTGAGTTCCGCTGTGTCCCCGCTGTGTCCCAATGTGTCCTCGCTGTGTCATGCTCGGTCATGCTCCATCCCCGCTGTGTCCCGCTGTGTCCTGCTGTGTCCCCACTGTGTGCTTGCTGTGTCCCTCTGTGTACCCCGCTGTGTCCAGCTGTGTCCCCGCTGTGTCCAGCTGTGTCCCCTGTCCCCTGTTGTCCCGCGCTTTGTCCCCCGCTGTGTCCCGCTGTGTCTCGCTGTGTTACACTGTGTCCCGTGTTGTCCCGCTTGGTCCCCCGCTGTGACCTCGATGTGTTTCCCGCTGTGTCCCTCTGTGTACCACTCTGTGTCCCCAGTTGTGTCCCGCTGTGTACCCCGCTGTGTCCAGCTATGTTCCCGCAGTGTCCCCGCTGTCTCCCGCTGTGTCCTGGCTGTGTCCACCGCTGTGTCCCGTTGTGTCCCCAGCTGTGTACCCCGCTGTGTCCCGCTGTGTTCCCGCTGTATCTGACGCTGTGTCCTGCTGGGTCCCGCTGTGTCCTCGCTGTGTTCCCCGTTGTGTCCCGCTGTGTACCCCGCTGTGTCCCCCACTGTGTCCCTGCTGTGTCCCTGCTCTGTCCCCACTGTGTCCCGCTGTGTCCCCCGCTGTGTCCTCCGCTGTGTCCCTGCTGTGTCCCTGCTGTGTCCCCGCTGTGTCCCGCTGTGTCCCGCTGTGTCCTCGATGTGTCCCACGCTGTGTTCCGCTGTGTCCCCCGCTGTGTCCTGCTGTGTCCCGCGGTGTCCCCGCTGTATTGACGCTGTGTCCTTCGCTGTGTCCCGCTGTGTCTCGCTGTGTCCCTGCTGTGACCCGCTCTGTCCCCGCTGT
>NW_012315192.1:0-2079 GCF_000151885.1 Dipodomys ordii
CTCTTTCTGCTTCTGCTTCTCCTTCTGCTTCTCCAGATCGTGCTTCTTCTGCTTCTCCTGCTTCTCCTTCTGCTTCAGGTTCTGCTTCTGCTTCTTCGGCTTCTTCTGCTTCTGCTTCTCCTGCTGCTGCTGCTTCTGCTTCTTCTGCTTCTCTTTCTGCTTTTCCTTCTGTTTCTGCTTCTCCTTCTGCTTCTTCTCCTTCTTCTGTTTCTTCTGCTTCTGCTTCTCCTGCTTCTGCTTCTCCTGCTTCTCGTTCTGCTTCTCTTTCTGCTTCTCCTTCTCCTTCTCCTTCTTCTGCTTCTCCTTTTGCTTCTGCTTCTCCTTCTGCTTCTGCTTCAATTTCTCCTTCTACTTCTCCTTCTGCTTCTGCGTCTTCTGTTTCTTCTGCTTCTCCTGCTTCTGGTTCTCCAGCTTCTCCTACTTCTCGTGCTGCTTCTCCTTCTGCGTCTCTTTCTGCTTCTGCTTATCCTTTTGTTTCTCCTACTCCTAATCCTTCTCTTTTGCCTTCTCCTTCTTCTTCTTCTTCTTCTTCTTCTTCTTCTTCTTCTTCTTCTTCTTCTTCTTCTTCTTCTTCTTCTTCTTCTTCTTCTTCTTCTTCTTCTTCTGCTTCTTCTTCTGCTTCTCCTGCTGCTTCTGCTTCTGCTTATTCTACTATTTCTGCTTCTTCTGCTTCTGCTTCAAATTGTGCTTCTTCTGTTTCTCCTTCTGCTTCAAATTCTGCTTCTGCTTCTTCGGCTTCTCCTGTTTCTTCTGCATCTGCTTCTCCTGCTTCTTCTGCTTCTCCTGCTTCTCTTTCTGCTTCTCCTTCTGCTTCTGCTTCTCCTTCTGCTTCTGCTTCTGCTCTTCTCCTTCTTCTTTTTCTTTTGCTTCTGTTTCTTCTTCTTCTTCTTCTTCTTCTGTTTCTTCTGATTCTACTTTTGCTTCTCCTTCTTCTCCTTCTCTTTCTGCTTCTACTTCTGCTTCTTCTGATTCTCCTGCTTCTCCTTCTTTTTCTCCTTCTGTTTCTGATTCTCTTTCTGCTTCTGCTTCTCCTTCTGCTGCTCCTTCTCCTTCTCCTTCTTCTGCTTCCCCCACTGCTTCTGCTTCTGCTTCTTTTGCTTATTCTTTATCTTCTGCTTCTCCTGCTTCTGCTTCTCCTGCTTCTGCTTCTTCTGCTTCTCCTTCTTCTTCTCCTTCTTCTTCTTCTTCTTCTTCTTCTTCTTCTTCTTCTTCTTCTTCTTCTTCTTCTTCTTCTTCTTCTTCTTCTTCTTCTTCTTCTTCTTCTCTTTCGTCTGCTTCTGCTTTTCCTGCTTCTTCTGCTTCTACTGCTTCTCTTTCTGCTTCTCATTCTGTTTCTGCTTCTCCTTCTGCTTCTCCTATTCCTTCTTCTGCCCTTCCTTCTCCTTCTCCTTCTCCTACTTCTGCTTCTCCTGCTTTTGCTTCTTCTGCTTGTCCTGCTCCTCCTTCTGCATCTTCTTCTGCTTCTGCTTCTCCTTCTGCTGCTTCTTCTGCTTCTGTTTCTCCTTCTTCTGCTTCTCCTTCTGATTCTCCTTCTGCTTCTCCTTCTGCTCCTCCTTCTGCTTCTCGTTCTGCTTCTGATTCTCCTTCTGCTCTTCCTACTCCTAATCCTTCTCTTTCTCCTTCTCCTTCTTCTTCTTCTGCTTCTCGTTCTGCTTCTCCTTCTGCTTCTGTTTCTTCTGCTTCAGGTCCTGCTTCTGCTTCTTCGGCTTCTTCTGTTTGTTGTTCTTCTGCTTCTCCTGCTACTGCTTCTTCTCCTTCTGCTTCTGCTTCTCCTTCTGCTCCTTCTCCTTCTTCTGTTTCTTCTTTTTCTTCTTCTTCTTCTTCTTCTTCTTCTTCTTCTTCTTCTTCTTCTTCTTCTTCTTCTTCTTCTTCTTCTTCTTCTTCTTCTTCTTCTTCTTCCTCTTCCTCTTCCTCTTCCTCTTCCTCTTCTTCTTCTTCTTCTTCTTCTTCTTCTTCTTCTTCTTCTTCTTCTTCTTCTTCTTCTTCTTCTTCTTCTTCTTCTTCTTCTTCTTCTTCTTCTTCTTCTTCTTCTTCTTCGTCTTCTTCTGCTTCTTCTTCTTCTTCTGCTTCTTCTTCTTC
>NW_012315193.1:0-2079 GCF_000151885.1 Dipodomys ordii
CAGCGGGTATCAAAGCATGATACAGCGGTACACAGCGGGACACAGAGGTGACAATGGTGTAATATAGCGGGACACAACCAGGGTACACAGCGGGACATAGCGGGACACAGCTTTGGACACAGCGGGGACTCACCGGGGGACACAGAGGGGGACAAACTGGGACACCACGGGAAACAGTGGGACACAGCGGGACACTGCGGGGACACAGCGAGGACACAACGGCACCCAGCGGGACACAGCATCGATGCAGCGGGGACATAGCGGGACACAGCGGGGTACACAGCTGGGGTCACAAAGGGACACAGCGGGGACACAGCGAGGACACAGCAGGACACAGCGTGGGACACAGCGAGGACACAGCGGGACACCTCGGGACACAGCGGGGACACAGGGAGGACACAGCGGGACACAGCGGGGGACACAGCGGGACACTGCGGGGAAAACAGGGAGGACACAGCGGGATACAGCGGGGACACAGCGGGGACTCACCGGGGGACACAGCGGGGAACAAAGCGGGACACCAAGGGACACAATGTGACACAGCGGGACACTGCGGAGACACTACGGGAACATAGCGGGACACAGCGGGGTACACAGCGGGACAAAGAGCGACACAGCAGGGGACACAGCGGGGACAGAGCGGGACACACCTGGGAACACAGTGAGGACACAGTGGGTCACAGCGGGACACAGCGTGGGACAAAGCAGGAGACAGCGGGGGACACAGCGAGGACACAGCTGGACACAGCGGGGTACACAGCAGGAAACAGCGGGGGACACAGCGGGGTACACAGCGGGACACAGCGAGGACACAGCGGGGGACAAAGCGGGACACCACGGGACGCAGTGGGACACAGTGGGACAAAGCAGGGACACTGCAGGGACACAGCGAGACAAAGCAGGGGACACAGCGGGACACAGCAGGGACACAGCTGGACACAGCGCGGTACACAGCTGGACACAGCGAGCACACTGCGGGGACACAGCGAGACACACCGGGGACAGAGCGGGACACAGTGGGGCACAGCGGGGGACACACCGGGACACAACGGGCCACAGCGGAGACACAGCAGTGGACACAGAGGGACACAGCGGGGGACACAGCGGGACACAGCAGGGGACACAGCGCGGGACACTGCGGGACACAGCGGGGGACAGAGCGGGGAACACAGCGGGACACAGAGGGGGACACAGAGGGGGACACTGCGGGACACAGCAGGGAACACAGCGAGGACACAGCGGGACCCAGCGAGACACAGCGTCGATACAGCGGGGACACAGCGGGACACAGTGGGGTACACAGCTGGGAACACAACGGGACACATCGGGGGACACAGCAAGGACCCAGCGGAACAAAGCGTGGGACACAGCGAGGACACAGCGGGACAAAGCGGGACACAGCGGGGACACACCAGTAGACACAGCGGGACACAGTGGGGGACACAGCGGGACACAGCGGGGGACACAGCGGGGACAGAGCGGGACACAGCTGGGGACACAGCAAGGACACAGCGGGTCACAGCGGGGTACACAGCGGGACACAGCGTCGATACAGCGGGGACACAGCATGACACAGCGGGGTACACAGCTGGTGACACAACGGGAAGCAGCAGGGGACACAATGAGGACACAGCGGAACACAGCGTGGGACAGAGGGAGGACACAGAGGGACACAGCGGGGACACAGCTGGACACAGCGTTTTACTCAGCAGGACACAGCGGGCTCACAGCGGGGTACACAGCGGGACACAGCGTCGATACAGCGGGGACACAGCGTGACACAGCGGGGTACACAGCTGGTGACACAACGGGAAGCAGCAGGGGACACAATGAGGACACAGCGGAACACAGCGTGGGACAGAGGGAGGACACAGAGGGACACAGCGGGGACACAGCTGGGACTCACCGGGGGACACAGCCGGGACAAAGCGGGACACTACGGGACACAGAGGGACACAGCGGGACACAGCTGGGACACTGCGGGATCATAGCGGGACACAGCAGGGTACACAGCGGGACACAGAGGGGGACACAGCGGGGACACAGCGGGACACAGTGGGGACATAGAGGGACTCATGA
>NW_012315194.1:0-2079 GCF_000151885.1 Dipodomys ordii
GTCCCAGCTGTGTTCCCGCTGTGTTCCGACTGTGTCCCCTCTCTGTCCCAAGCTGTCCCCCTTAGTGTCTCCCGCTGTGTCCCCTCTCTGTCCCCTTGCTGTCCCCTGCTGTGTCTCCCGCTGTGTCCCAGCTGTGTCCCGCTGTGTCGCCCGCTTTGTCCCGCTGAGCCCCTGCAGTGTCCCCGCTGTGTCACACTGTGTCACAATGTGTCCCGTGTTGTCCCGCTTTGGCCCTCGCTGTGACCTCGCTGTGTTTCTCGCTGTGTCCCGCTGTGTACATTTCTGTGTGCCCCTTGTGTCCCGCTGTGTACCCCGCTGTGTCCAGCTGTGTTCCCGCTGTGTTCCGCTGTGTCCCCTCTCTGTCCCCTGCTGTCCCCCTTAGTGTCTCCCGCTGTGTCCCCTCTCTGTCCCCTGCTGTCCCCTGCTGTGTCTCCCGCTGTGTCCCGCTGTGTCCCGCTGTGTCGCCCGCTTTGTCCCGCTGGGCCCCTGCAGTGTCCCCGCTGTGTCACACTGTGTCACAATGTGTCCCGTGTTGTCCCGCTTTGGCCCTCGCTGTGACCTCGCTGTGTTTCTCGCTGTGTCCCGCTGTGTACATTTCTGTGTCCCCCGCTGTGTCCCGCTGTGTACCCCGCTGTGTCCAGCTGGGTCTTCGCTTGGTCCCTCACTGTCTCCTGCTTTGTCCCACGCTGTGTCCCGCTGTGACCCGCTGTGTCCTCGCTGTGTCCCCCGCTGTGTCCCGCTGTGTCCCCCGCTGTGACCCGCTGTGTCTTGCTGTGTCCCCCACTGTGTCCCTGCTGTCTCCCCGGTGTGTCACACTGTTTCCCGCTGTGTACTGCTGTGTCTCCCGCTGAGTTCCTCTGTGTCCCGCTGTGTCCCAATCTGTCCTCGCTGTGTCACGCTCTGTCCTGCTCTGTCCCCGCTGTGTCCTACTTTGTCCCGCTGTGTCCCCACTGTGTGCCCGCTGTGTCCCTCTGTGTACCCCGCTGTGTCCGCTGTGTCCCCTCTCTGTCCTCTGCTGTCCCCCGCTGTGTCCCCCGCTGTGTCCCCCGCTGTGACCCGCTGTGTCCCGCTGTGTCCCCCGCTGTGTCCCCACTGTGTGCCCCCTGTGTCCCACTGTGTACCCCGCTGTGTCCAGCTGTGTTCCCGCTGTGTCCACTGCTGTGTCCTTCTGTGTACCCCGCTGTGTCCCGCTATGTTCCCGCAGTGTCCCCGATGTGTCCCGCTGTGTCCCGCTCTGTCCCTGCTGTGTCCCGCTGTGTCCCCCTGTGTCCCCCGCTGTGTCCCGCTATGTTCCCGCAGTGTCCCCGCTGTGTCCCGCTGTGTCCCACTGTGTCCCGTGGTGTCCCAGTTTGTCCTTCGCTGTGTCCCCAGGTGAGTCCCCGCTGTGTCCCGCTGTGTCCCCCACTGGGTCCCGCTGTGTCCCCACAGGGTCACCGCTGTTTCCCGCTGTGACCCGCTGTGTTCCGTGGTGTCCCGCTTTGTCCCCCGCTGTGTCCCCCGCTGAGTCCCCGCTGTGTCCCCCGCTTTGTACCGCTGTGTCCGTGCAGTGTCCCCGCTGTGTCCCGCTGTGTCACACTGTCCCGTGGTGTCCTGCTTTGTCCCCCGCTGTGTCCCCCACTGAGTCCCCTCTGTGTCGCAACTGTGTCCCGCTGTGTCCTCGCTGTGTCCCCCGCTGTGTCCCGCTGTGTCCCCCGCTGTGACCCGCTGTGTCCTGCTGTGTCCCCCACTGTGTCCCTGCTGTCTCCCCGGTGTGTCACACTGTTTCCCGCTGTGTACTGCTGTGTCTCCCGCTGAGTTCCTCGGTGTCCCGCTGTGTCCCAATGTGTCCTCGCTGTGTCAGGCTCTGTCCTGCTCTGTCCCCGCTGTGTCCTGCTTTGTCCCGCTGTGTCCCCACTGTGTGCCCGCTGTGTCCCTCTGTGTACCCCGCTGTGTCCGCTGTGTCCCCTCTCTGTCCTCTGCTGTCCCCCGCTGTGTCCCCCGCTGTGACCCGCTGTGTCCCGCTGTGTCCCCCGCTGTGTCCCCATTGTGTGCCCCCATGTGTCCCACTGTGTACCCCACTGTGTCCAGCTGTGTTCCTGC
>NW_012315195.1:0-2079 GCF_000151885.1 Dipodomys ordii
CTGTGTCCCGATGTGTCTACTGCTGTGTCCCCGCTGTGTCCCGATGTGTCTCTCTGTGTCACCGCTGTGTCCTGCTGTGGCCCCTCTCTGTCTCCGTTGTCCCCAGCTGTGTCCCCCCCCTGTGTCCAGCTGTGTCCCGCTGTGTCCCCCGTTTGTCCTGCTTTGTCCCCGCTGTGTCCCGCTGTGTCCTCGCTGTGTCCCCAGCTGTGTCCTGCTGTGTTCCGCGGTGTACCCCGCTGTGTCCCGCTATGTTCCCGAAGTGTCCCCGCTGTGTCCGGCTGTGTCCCGCTGTGTCCTTGCTGTGTCCCCCGCTGTGTCCCGTTGTGTCCTCGCTGTGTCCCCCGCTGTGTCCCTTTGTGTCCCCAGCTGTGTACCGCGCTGTGTCCCACTGTGTCCCCGCTGGATTGATGCTTTGTCCCCGCTGTGTCCCGCTGTGTCTCTCTGTGTCACCGCTGTGTCCCGCTGTGGCCCTTCTGTCTCTGTAGTCCCAAGCTGTGTCCCCTCCTGTGTCCAGCTGTGTCCTGCTGTGTCCCCCGTTTGTCCTGCTTTGTCCCTGCTGTGTCCCGCTCTGTACCCTGCTGTGTCCCGCTATGTTCCCACAGTGTCCCCGCTGTGTCCCGCTGTGTCCCGCTGTGTCCTCGCTGTGTACCCCGCTGTGTCCCATTGTGTCCCGAGCTGTGTACCCCGCTGTGTCCCGTTATGTTCCCGCAGTGTCCCCGCTGTGTCCCGCTTTGTCCCACAGTGTCCTCGCTGTGTCCCCCGCTGTGTCCCGCTGTGTCCCCTGCTGTGTCCCGCGGAGTCCACTGCTGTGTCCCCGCTGTGTCCCGCTTTTCCCCCCACTGTGTTCTGCTGTGTCCCCCGCTGTGTGCCACTGTGTCCTCGCTGTGTCCCCCGCTGTGTCCCACTGTGTCCTGCTGTGTCACGATGTTTCCCCGCTGTGTCCCCGCGGTGTACCTCTGTGTACCCCGCTGTGTCCAGCCTTGAACCCGCTGTGACTCGCTGTGTCACACGCTCTTTCCCCCACAGTGTTCCGCTGTGTCCCCCGCTGTGTCCCGCTGTGTCCCGCTGTGTCCCCCGCTGTGTCCCGTTGTGTCCCCGCAGGGTCACCTCTGTTTCCCGCTGTGTCCCGCTGTCTCCCGCGATGTCCCGCTTTGTCCCCCGCTGTGTCCCCTGCTGTGTCCTCGCTGTGTCACCGCTGTGTCCCGCTGTGTCCTCGCTGTGTCCCCCGCTGTCTCCCGCTCTGTCCCCCGCTGTGTCTCACGCTTTGCACCGCTGTGTCCCACTGTGTCCCGCTGTGTCCCGCTGTGACCTCACTGTGTCCCGTTGTGTCCACAGCTGTGTACCACGCTGTGTAACGCTGTGTCCCCGCTAAATCGACGCTGTGTCCCTTTGAGTCCCGCTGTGTCCTCGCTGTGTACCCCGCTGTGTCCCGCTGTGTCCCCGCTAAATCGACGCTGTGTCCCGCTGTGTCCTCGCTGTGTACCCCGCTGTGTCCCCGCTGTGTCCCCGCTGTATCGATGCTGTGTCCCGCTGTGTCCCACTGTGTCCTCGATGTGTTCCCTGCTGTGTCCCGATGTGTCTACTGCTGTGTCCTGCTGTGTCCCCGGAGGGTCACCTGTGTTTCCCGCTGTGTCCCGCTGTGTCCCTTGGTGTCCCGCTCTGTCCCCCGCTGTGTCTCACGCTTTGTCCCCGCTGTTTACCACTGTGTCCTGCTGTGCCCCCACTGTGTCCCGTTGTGTCCACAGCTGTGTACCACGCTGTGTAACGCTGTGTCCCCGCTGTATCGACGCTGTGTCCCCACTGTGTCCCGCTGTGTACTGCTGTGTCCCCCGCTGAGTCCCGCTATGTCCCTGATGTGTCCCGCTGTGCCCCCCTGTGTGTCCCTGCTGTGTCACTGCTGTGTCCCGCTGTGTCCTGCTGTGTACTGATGTGTCTCCCGCTGAGTCCCGCTGTGTCCCTGCTGTGTCCCAATGTGTCCTTGCTGTGTCCCCCGCTGTGTCCCGCTGTGTCTCGCTGTGTCACCCCGCTGTGTCCCCCGCTGTGTCCCCCGCTGTTTCCTGCTGTGTCTCCGGTGAGAAC
>NW_012315196.1:0-2079 GCF_000151885.1 Dipodomys ordii
TCTCGCTGTGTCCCCCGATGTGTCAATGCTGTGTCCCGGCTGTGTCCCTCTGTGTCTCGCTGTGTCCCCCGCAGTGACCCCTGCTGTGTCCCCACTGTGTCCCCAGTTTTGTCCAGCTGTGTCCTGCTGTGTCCCCCGCTGTGTCCCGCTGTGTCCCCGCAGTGTCCCCCGCTGTGTCCCGCTGTTTCCCCGCTGTGTCCCCGCTGTGCCCTCCCGCTGTGTCCCGCTGTGTCCCGCTGTGTTCCGCTGTGTCCCCCGCGGTGCTCCGCTGTGTCCCCGCTCTGTCCACCGCTCTGTCCCCCACTGGGTCCCGCTGTATCCCCCGCTGTGTCCCGCTGTGTCCCTGCTGTGTCCGCTGTGTCCCCCGCTGTGTCCCTTGCTGTGTCCCACATTGTCCCCCGCTGAGCCCCCCGCTGCATCCCCACTGTGTCCCGCTGTGTCCGGCTGTGTCCCATGCTGTGTCCCTCAGTGTCCATGCTGTGTCCCCCTCTGTGTCCCCGCTGTGTCCCCGTTGTCCCCGCTGTCCACCGCTCTGTCCCGCTGTGTGCCGCTGTGTCCCCACTGTGCCCCGCAGTGTCCCGCCCTTTCTCTGATGTTTCCCCGCTGTGTCCCGCTGTGTACTGTTGTGTCCCCTGCTCTGTCCTCCGCTGTGCCCCGCTGTGTCCAGCTGTGTCCCCGGCTGTGTCCCCCACTGTGTCTCCACGGTGTCCATCTGTGTTCTCCGCTGTATCCCCCGCTGTGTCCCCCACTGTGTCCCCGCTGTGTCCCCCGTTGTGTCCTCGCTCTGTCCCCCGATGTTTCAATGCTGTGTCGAGGCTGTGTCCCTCTGTGTCCCGCTGTGCCCCCGCAGTGACCCCCGCTGTGTCCCGACTGTGTCCCCTGTTGTGTCCAGCTATGTCCCGCTGTGTCCCCCGCTGTGTCCCGCTGTGTCCCCCGCTGTGGCCCTGCTGTGTCCCGCTTAGTCCCTGCTGTGTCCCGCTGTGTCCAGCTGTGTCCCCGCTGTGTCCCCCGCTGTGTCCTCGCTGTGTCCCCGCTGTGTCCCCTGCCAAGTCCCGCTGTGTCCCCACTGTGTCCCCCGCTATGTCCCCCAGTGGGTCCTGCTGTGTCCCCCGCTGTGTCCCGCTGTGTCCCCCGCTGTGGCCCTGCTGTGTCCCGCTGAGTCACTGCTGTGTCCCGCTGTGTCCAGCTGTGTCCCCGCTCTGTCCCCCGCTGGGTCCCGCTGGGTCCCCCGCTGTGTCCCGCTGTGTCACTGCTGTGTCCCGCTGGGTCCCCCACTGTGTCCCGCTGTGTCCCTGCTGTGTCCCGCTGTGTCCCCTGCTGTGTCCCTCGCTGTGTACCACATTGTCCCAGGCTGTGCCCCCCGCTGTATCCCCACTGTGTCCCGCTGTGTCCGGCTGTGTCCCTGCTGTGTCCCTCGCTGTGTCCCCTCTGTGTCCCCCGCTCTGTCCCGAAGTGTCCCCCGATGAGGCCCCCGCTGTGTCCCCGCTGTGTCCCGCTGTGTCCCCGCTGTGTCCCGCTGTGTCCCCTCTGTGTCCCCGCTGTGTCCCGCTGTGTCACCGCTGTGTCCGGCTGTGTCCCCCGCTGTGTCCCCTGCTGTGTCCCGCTCTGTCCCGCTGTGTCACGGCTGTGTCCCACTGTGTCCCCTCTGTGTCCCCCGCTGTGTCCCGAAATGTTCCCTGCTGAGGCCCTCGCTGTGTCCCCGCTGTGTCCCAAAATGTCCCCCGCTGAGGCCCTCGCAGTGTCCCCGCTGTGTCCCGTTGTGTCCCCGTTGTCCCCAGGTGTGTCCCCGCTGCCCCCCTTTGTTTCCCCCGCTGTGTCCCGCTTTGTCCCCGCTGTCCCCCGCTGTGTCCCGCTGTGTCCCTCTGTGTTCTCCACTGTGTCCCGCTGTGTCCAGCTGTGGCCCCGCTCTGTCCCGCTGTGTCCCCGCTGTGTCCCGCTTTGTCACCGCAGTGTACCCGCTGTTTCCCGCTGTGTCCCCCTTTGTCCAGCTGTGTCCCCCGCTGTATCCCCACTGTGTCCATCGCTGTGTCCCTTTTATGTCCCCGTTCTTTCCCCTCTGTGTCCCCGCTGTGTCCCCGC
>NW_012315197.1:0-2079 GCF_000151885.1 Dipodomys ordii
ACAGAACAAGCAGAAGAAGCAGAAGAAGAACGAGAAGCAGAAGAAGAACAAGGAGAAAGAGAAGGATTAGGAGTAGGAGAAACAGAAGGATAAGCAGAAGCAGAAAGAGAAGGAGAATGAGAAGGAGAAGCAGAAGAAGCAGAAGAAGCAGAAGCAGGAGAAGCAGAAGCAGAATGAAAAGCAGAAGAAGGAGAAATTGAAACAGAAGATGCAGAAGAAGAAGCAGAAGCAGTAGTAGAAGCAGAAGAAGGAGAAGCAGAAGGAGAAGCATAAAGAGAAACAGAAGGAGAAGCAGGAGAAGCAGAAGCAGGAGAAGCAGAATCAGAAGAAATAGAAGAAGGAGAAGAAGCAGAAGCAGAAAGAGAAGCAGAAACAGAAGGAGAAGCAAAAATAGAAGCAGAAGAAGCCGAAGAAGCAAAAGCAGAACCTAAAGCAGAAGGAGAAGCAGGAGAAGCAGAAGAAGCAGAATCTGGAGAAGAAGAAGGAGAACCAGAAGGAGAAGCAGAAACAGAAAGAGAAGCAAAAGCAGAAGGAGAAGCAGAAGAAGAAGAAGGAGAAGGAGAAAGAGAAGGATTAGGAGTAGGAGAAACAGAAGGATAAGCAGAAGCAGAAAGAGAAGCAGAAGGAGAAGCAGGAGAAGCAGAAGCAGGAGAAGCAGAAGCAGAATGAAAAGCAGAAGAAGGAGAAATTGAAACAGAAGAAGATGCAGAAGGAGAAGCAGAAGCAGAAGTAGAAGCAGAAGAAGGAGAAGCAGAAGGAGAAGCATAAGGAGATACAGAAGGAGAAGCAGGAGAAGCAGAAGCAGGAGAAGCAGAATCAAAAGAAATAGAAGAAGGATAAGAAGCAGAAGCAGAAAGAGAAGCAGAAACAGAAGGAGAAGCAGAACCTGAAGCAGAAGAAGCAGAAGCAGAACAAGAAGCAGAAGGAGAAGAAGGAGAAGCAGAAGAAGCAGAATCTGGAGAAGAAGGAGAAGCAGAAGCAGAAAGAGAAGCAAAAGCAGAAGGAGAAGCAGAAAGAGAAGCAGAAGAAACAGAAGAAGCAGAAGCAGTAGCAGAAGAAGCAGAAGATGCAGAAGCAGATAGAGAAGCAGAAGGAATAGCAGAATAACGACAAGGAGAAACAGAAGGAGAAGAAGAATGAGAAGCAGAAGGAGAAGCAGGAAAAACAGAAGAAGCAGAAACAGACGAAGAAGCAGACGAAGGAGAAGCAGAAGCAGAAGAAGAAGCAGAAGGAAAAGCACAAGCAGAAGGAGATGCAGAAGGAGTAGCAGGAGGAGCAGAAGAAGCAGAAGCAGAATGAGAAGAAGAAGGAGAAGAAGCAGAAGGAGAAGTAGAAAGAGAAGCCGACGAAGAGAAGCAGAACGAGAAGCAGGAGAAGCAGAAGAAGCAGAGTGGGAGAAGCAGAAGAAGAAGAAAGAGAAGAAATAGAAGGAGCAGAAGCAGAAGGAGGAGCAGAAGCAGAAGGAGAAGCAGAAAGAGAAGCAGGAAAAGCAGAAGAAGCAGAAGCAGGAGAAGCAGAAGCAGAAGAAACAGGAGAAGGACAAGAAGCAGAAGCAGAAGGAGAAGCAGAAACAGAAGGAGAAGCAGAAAGAGAAGGAGGGGAAGCAGAAGAAGCAGAAGCAGGAGAACCAGAAACATAAGAATCCGAAGAAGCAGAAGCAGAACCTGAAGCAGAAGGAGAAGCAGGAGAAGCAGAAGAAGCAGAATCTGGAGAAGCAGAATGAGAAGCTGAAGGAGAAGCAGAAGCAGAAAGAGAATCAAAAGGAGAAGGAGAAGCGGAAGAAACAGAAGAAGCAGAAGCAGTAGCAGTTGCAGCAGAAGCAGAAGGAGAAGCAAAAGTAAAAGCAGAAGAACGAGAAGGAGAAACAGAAGGAGAAGCAGAAGGAGAAGCAGAAGAAGCAGAAGGATAAGCAGAAGGATAAACAGAAGCAGAAGAAGCAGCAGAAGGAGAAGCAGAAGCAGAAGAAGATGCAGAAGGAGAAGCAGGAGAAGCAGAAGAATCAGAAGCAGAAGTAGAAGGAGAAGTAGGAGAAGGAGAAGGAAGAGCCGCAGAAGCAATACGAGAAGCAGAAGAAGAAGC
>NW_012315198.1:0-2079 GCF_000151885.1 Dipodomys ordii
AGAAGCAGAAGCAAAGGAGAAGCAAAAGAAGGAGGAGAAGGAGAAGCAGAAGCAGAAGATGAAGCATAAGGACAAGCACAAGCAGAAGGAGATGCAGAAGGAGAAGCAGGAGAATAAGAAGAAACAGAAGCTGAAGGAGAAGCAGAAGTAGGAGAAGGAGAAGGAGGAGAAACAGAAGCAGAAAGAGAAGCCGAAGCGGAATGAGAAGCAGAAAGAGAAGCAAGAGAAGCACAAGAAGCAGAATCAGGTGAAGCCGAAAGAGTAGAAGCAGAAGAAGCAGAAACAGAAGCAGAAGTAGAAGCAGAAGTAGAAGGAGAAGCAGCAGAAGAAGTAGAACCAGAAATTCAGGCAGGAGAAACAGAAGAAGCAGAAGCAGAAAGAGAAGCAAAAAGAGAAGCAGAAGGAGAAGTAGAAGAAGCAGCAGAAGGAGAAGCAGCAGAAGAAGCAGAAAAACAAGCAGGAGAAGCAGAAGCAGAAAGAGAAGTAGAAGCAGAAGAAGCAGAAGCAGAAGAAGAAGCAGTAGAAGCATAAGAAGCAGAAGCAGGAGAAGCAGAAGCAGAAGAACAAGAAGAAGCATAAGAAGCAGAAGCAGAAGCAAAGGGAGAAACACAAGGAGGAAAAGGAGCAGCAGAAGGTGAAGCAGAAGGAGATGGAGAAGCAGAAAGAGAAGCAGAAACAGAAGGAGAAGAAGAAGGATTAGTTGGAGAATCAGAAGAAGCAGAAGTAGAAAGAGAAGCAGAACCAGAAGGAGAAGCAGAAGGGGGAAAAGGAGAAGGAGAAGGAGAAGGAAGGGCAGCAGAAGCAATAGGAGAAGCAGAAGGAGAAGCAGAAGCAGAATGAGAAGCAGAAAGTGAAGCAGTAGAAGCAGAAGAAGCAGGAAAAGCAGAAGCAGACGAAAGAGAAGAAGATGAAGAAGAAGAAGAAGACGAAGAAGAAGAAGAAGAAGAAGCAGCATAAGGAGAAGCGTAAGGAGAAGCAGTAGAAGCAGAAGAAGAAGAAGCAGAAGCAGGAGAAGCAGAAGCAGAAGAAAAAGAATAAGCAAAATAAGCAGAAGAAGAAGCAGGGGGAGAATCAGAAGAAGGATAAGGAGAAGGTGCAGCAGAAGGAGAAGCAGAAGCAGAATGAGAAGAAGAAACAGAAAGAGAACAAGAAGGAGAAGCAGGAGAATCAGAAGAAGCAGAAGTAGAAGCAGAAAGAGAAGGAGAAGAAGGAGAAGCAGAGGTAGCATGAGAAGAAACAGAAAGAAGAAGCAGAAGAAACAGAAGCAAAAGAAACAGAAGAAGGAGAAGAGCAGAAGCAGAAGCAGAAGGAGAAGCAGAAGCAGAAGGAGAAGCAGAAAGAGAAGCAGGAGAAGCAGAAGAAGCAGAAGCGGGAGAAGCAGAAGAAGAAACAGAAGAAGGAGAAGGAGCAGAAGCCGAAGGAGAAGCAGAAGCAGAAGGAGAAGCAGAAAGAGAAGCACGAAAAGCAGAAAAAGCAGAAGCAGGAGAAGCAGAAGCAGAAGAAACAGGAGAAGGACAAGAAGCAGAAGCAGAAGGAGAAGCAGAAACAGAAGGAGAAGCAGAAAGAGAAGGAGGGGAAGCAGAAGAAGCAGAAGCAGGAGAAGCAGAAGCATAAGAATCCGAAGAATCAGAAGCAGAACCTGAAGCAGAAGGAGAAGCAGGAGAAGCAGAAGAAGCAGAATCTGGAGAAGCAGAATGACAAGCTGAAGGAGAAGCAGAAGCAGAAAGAGAATCAAAAGCAGAAGGAGAAGCAGAAGAAACAGAAGCAGTAGCAGTTGCAGCAGAAGCAGAAGGAGAAGGAGAAGGAAAAGTAGGAGAACGAGAAGGAGAAGGAGAAACAGAAGCACAAGCAGAAGGAGAATCAGAAGGAGAAGCAGAAGAAGCAGAAGGAGAAGCAGAAGCAGAAGAAGCAGCAGAAGGAGAAGCAGAAGAAGAAGAAGATGCAGAAGGAGAAGCAGGAGAAGCAGAAGAAGCAGAAGCAAAAAGAGAAAGAGAAGGAGAAGGAGAAGCAGAAGTAGAATCAGAAGAAACAGAGGAAGAAGAAGAAGAAGAAGCAAAACAAACAGAAGAAGGAGAAGAG
>NW_012315199.1:0-2079 GCF_000151885.1 Dipodomys ordii
TCCTTCTCCTTCTTGTTCTTCTGCTTTTCCTTCTGCTTCTCCTTCTGCTTCTGCTACAACTGCTACTGCTTCTACTTCTTCTGTTTCTTCTGCTTCTCCTTCTGATTTTGATTCTCTTTCTCCTTCTGCTTCTCCTTCTGCTTCTCCAGATTCTGCTTCTTCTGCTTCTCCTGCTTCTCCTTCTGCTTCAGGTTCTGCTTCTGCTTCTTCGGATTCTTATGCGTCTGCTTCTCCTGCTTCTGCTTCCCCTCCTTCTCTTTCTGCTTCTCCTTCTGTTTCTGCTTCTCCTTCTGCTTCTGCTTCTTGTCCTTCTCCTGTTTCTTCTGCTTCTGTTTCTCCTGTTTCTGCATCTCCTGCTCCTCCTTCTGCTGCTCTTTCTGCTTCTCCTTCTGTTTCTCCTTCTCCTTCTCCGTCTCTTTCTTTTGTTTAACTTCTGCTTCTCCTTCTGCTTCTGCATCTTCTGCTTCTTCTGCTACTGCCTCTGTTTCTTCTGTTTCTTCTGCTTCTCCTTCTGCTTTTGCTTCTCTTTCTGCTTCTGCTTGTCCTTCTGCTTAAGGTTCTGCTTCTGCTTCTTCGGCTTCTTCTGCTTCTGCTTCTCCTGCTGCTGCTTCTTCTGCTTCTCCTGCTTCTCTTTCTGCTTTTCCTTCTGTGTCTGCTCTCCTTCTGATTCTGCTTCTTCTCCTTCTTCTGTTTCTGCTGCTTCTGCTTCTCCTGCTTCTCCTTCTCCTGCTTCTGCTTCTCCTGCTTCTCGTTCTGCTTCTCTTTCTGCTTCTCCTTCTCCTTCTTCTGCTTCTCCTTCTGTTCTGCTTCAATTTCTCCTTCTGCTTCTCATTCTGCTTCTGCGTCTTCTGTTTATTCTGCTTCTCCTGCTTCTGCTTCTCCTGCTTCTCCTACTTCTCGTGCTGCTTTTCCTTCTGCGTCTCTTTCTGCTTCTGCTTACCCTTTTGCTTCTCCAACTCCTAATCCTTCTCTCTCGCCTTCTCCGACTTCTTCTTCTTCTGCTTCTCTTGCTGCTTCTGCTTCTGCTTATTCTACTATTACTGTTTCTTCTGCTTCTGCTTCAGATTGTGCTTCTTGTGTTTCTCCTTCTGCTTCAGATTCTGCTTCTGCTTCTTTGGCTTCTCCTGTTTCTTCTGCTTCTGCTTCTCCTGCTTCTTCTGCTTCTCCTGCTTCTCTTTCTGCTTCTCCTTCTGCTTCTGCTTCTCCTTCTGCTTCTGCTCTTCTCCTTCTTCTGTTTCTTTTGCTTATGTTTCTTCTGCTTCTTCTTCTGTTTCTTCTGATTCTACTTCTGCTTCTCCTTCTTCTCTTCTTTCCGCTTCTACTTCTGCTTCTTCTGATTCTCCTGTTTCTCGTTCTTCTTCTCCTTCTCTTTCTGCTTCTCTTTCTGCTTCAACTTCTCCTTCTGCTGCTCCTTCTCCTTCTCCTTCTTCTGCTTCTCCCACTGCTTCTGCTTCTGCTTCTTTTCGTTATTCTTTTTCTTCTGCTTCTCCTGCTTCTTCTGCTTCTACTGCTTCTCCTTATGCTTCTCCTTATGCTTCTTCTTCTTCTTCTTTGTCTTCTTCTTCTTCTTCTTCTTCTTCTTCTTCTTCTTCTTCTTCTTCTTCTTCTTCTTCTTCTTCTTCTTCTTCTTCTTCTTCTTCTTCTTCTCCTTCTTCTTCTTCTTCTTCTACTTCTTCTTCTCTTTCTTCTGCTTTTGCTTTTCCTGCTTCTTCTGCTTCTACTGCTTCTCTTTCTGCTTCTCATTCTGCGTCTGCTTCTCCTTCTGCTTCTCCTATTGATTCTGCTGCCCTTCCTTCTCCTTCTCCATCTCCTACTTCTGTTTCTCCTTCTGCTTCTTCTGCTTCTCCTGCTTCTCCTTCTGCATCTTCTTCTGTTTCTGCTTCTTCTGCTTCTTCTTCTGCTTCTGCTTCTCCTTCTTCTGCTTCTCCTTCTGATTCTCCTTCTGCTTCTCCTTCTGCTGCTTCTTGTCCTTCTGCTTCTCCCTCTGATTCTGCTTCTTATGCTTATTCTTTTTCTTCTGCTTCTGCTTCTCCTGCTTCTACTTCTTACATACACAATATGCTTCTCCTTCTCCTTCTC
>NW_012315200.1:0-2079 GCF_000151885.1 Dipodomys ordii
CATTGTGTCCTGCTGTGTCCTCCCTGTGTCCCCCGCTGTGTCCCGCTTTGTCCCCTGCTGTGTCCCACTGTGTCTACTGCTGTGTTCCTGCTGTGTCCCCCGCTGTGTCCCGCTGTGTCCCCGCTGTGTCCCCTGCTGTGTCCTGCTATGTTCCCGCAGTGTCCCTACTGTGTCCCGCTGTGTCCCACTGTGTCCCGTGGTGTCCTAGTTTGTGCCCCGCTGTGTCCCCCAGTGAGTCCCCGCTGTGTCCCGCTGTGTCCCCCACTGGGTCCCGCTGTGTCTACTGCTGTGTCCTCGCTGTGTCCCGCTGTGTCCCGCTGTGTCCCCGCTGTATCGACGCTGTGTCCCACTGTGTCCCGCTGTGTCCTCGCTGTGTTCCCTGCTATGTCCTGCTGTGTACCCCTCTGTGTCCCCCTCTGTGTCCCGCTGTGTCCTCGGCTGTGTCCCACTGTGTCCCGCTGTGTCCCCGCTGTGTCCCTGCTGTTTCCCCGCTGTGTACCGCTGTGTACTGCTCTGTCCCCTCTGAGTCCAGCTGTGTCCCCGCTGTGTCCCGCTGTGCCCCAACTGTATCGACGCTGTGTCCCCCTGTGTCCCGATGTGTCCTCGCTGTGTTTCCCACTGTGTCCCGCTGTGTACCCCCCCTGGTCCCCCTATGTGTCCCACTCTGTCTCCCGCTGTGTTCCCCTCTGTGTCCCGCTGTGTCCCGCTGTTTCCCATTGTGTCCTTGCTGTTTCCCATGCTGTGTTCCACTGGGTCCTCGCTGTGTACCCCGATGTGTCCCATTGTGTCCCCAGCTGTGTAC
Source organism: Dipodomys ordii (assembly GCF_000151885.1). NCBI lineage: Eukaryota > Metazoa > Chordata > Mammalia > Rodentia > Heteromyidae > Dipodomys > Dipodomys ordii. Next base: position 803 of record NW_012315200.1, read on the forward strand.
CCCGCTGTGTCCCGCTGTGTCCCCTCTGTATAGACGCTGTGTCCCGCTGTGTCCCGCTGAGTCCTCGCTGTGGTCCCCGCTGTGTCCCGCTGTGTATGTACCCCTCTGTCTCCCCCTCTGTGTCCCTCTGTGTCCCCCGCTGTGTCCCGCTGTGTCCCGCTGTGTCACCCGCTGTGTTCCTGCTATGTCCCCGCTGTGTCCCGCTGTGTACTGCTGTTTCACCTCCCGCTGTGTCCCACGCTGTGTCCCGCTGTGTCCCCGCTGTGTCCCGCTGAGTCCCCCGCTGTGTCCCGCTGTGACCCCCGCTGTGTCCTGCTGTGTCCACTGCTGTGACCCTGTTGTGCCTTGCTGTGTCCCGTTGTGTCCCCCACAGTCCCCCGCTGTGTCCTTGCTGTGTCCCTCTGTGTCCCGCTGTGTCCCAAAGTGTCCCCAGCTGTGTCCCGCTGTGTCACCGCTGAGTCCCGCTGTGTCCACGCTGTGTCCCCCGCTGTGTCCTTCTTTGTCCCTGCTGTGTACCCCGCTGTGTCCCGCTGTGTCCCCCACTGTGTCCCGATGTGTCCCCTGCTGTGTCCCCACTGTGTCACGCTGTGTTTCGCTGTGTCCGATGTGTCCTCGCTCTGTCTCCCTCAGTGTCCACCTGTGTCACGCTCTGTCCCCTCTGTGTCCCTCTGTGTCCAGCTCTGTCCCAGCTGTGTGTCCGCTGTGTCCCGATGTGTACCCTTCTGTGTCCAGCTGTGTCCCCTCTGTGTCCTCCTGTGTCCATTCTCTGTCCCCCGCTGTCCACCGCTGTGTCCCCCAGCTGTGTCCCGCAGTGTCCCCGCTGTGTCCCGCTGTGTCCTACTGTGTCCCGTGGTGTCCCGCTTTTTTCCCTCTATGTCCCCTGCTGAGTCCCCTCTGTGTCCCCGCTGTGTCCATCTGTGTCCTCGCTGTGTCCTCTGCTGTCTCCGGCTTTGTCCCACGCTGTGTCCTACTGTGTCCCACTGTGTCCCTGCTGTGTCCCCCGCTGTGTCCCGCTGTGTCCCGCTGTGTCCCCCGCTGTGACCTGCTGTGTCCCGCTGTGTCCCCGCTGTGTCCCCGCTGTGTCCCGCTGTGTCCCCAGATGTGTCCCGCTGGGTCCCGCTGTGTCCCCCGCTGTGTCCCGCTGTGTCCCCGCAGGTTCACTGCTGTTTCACGCTGTGTCCTGCTGTGTTCCGTGGTGTCCCGCTTTGTCCCCCGCTGTGTCCCGCTGTGTCCACTGCTGGGTCCCCGCTGTGTCCCGCTGTGTCTCGCTGTGTCCC
>NW_012315201.1:0-2079 GCF_000151885.1 Dipodomys ordii
CAGCGGGGGTCTCAGAGTGACACAGAGTGGACACAGTGTGGGACACTGGGGTACACAGCGGGGACTCAGTGAATACACAGCTGGTGACACAGAGGGACTCAGCGGGGGACACATCGGGTCTCAAGGGTGAAACAGTGGGACACAGCGTGGGACACAGCTGGACTCAGCGGGCGTCAATGCGCGGACTCAACAGTATACAGCGTGAACACAGCGGCGGACTTTGCGGGGCAAAGTGGGAGACACAACGGGACAAAGCGGGACACAGCGGTATACAGCGTGGGACAAACCGGGAGACACAGCGGGACACAGCGGGGGACACAGCGGTACACAGCGGGACACAGCGGGACAGAGCGGGGGAGACAGCGCGGACACAGCGGGACAAATCAGGTCACAGCGGATCACAGCGGGGACTCAACCGGGGACACAGGGGGGCACAGCGGGGACACAGCTGGACACAGCAGGACACAGCGGTACACAGCGGGGACACAGCGAGGACAGAGCAGAGACACAGCAGGGGACACAGCCAGGACACAGCGGGACACAGCGGGACAAAACAGGACACAACGGAACACAGCGGGGACTCAGCCGGGGACACAGGGGGGCACAGCGGGGACACAGCTGGACACAGCAGGACACAGCGGTACACAGGGGGGACAGAGCGAGGACAGAGCGGGACACAGCAGGACACAACAGGACACAGAGGGGACACAGTGGGGACACAGCGGGGGACAGCAGGGAGACACAGCGGGACACAACGGGACACAGCTGGGACACAGCAGGACACAGCGGGGGACACAGCGGGGACACAGCGGGACACAGCGGGACACAGCGGGACACAGCGGGGACACAGCGGTGGACATAGCGGGACACAAAGGGGGCACAGAGTGACACAGCGGGGACAAAGCGAGACACAGCAGGGACACAGCATGGGACACAGCAGGACACAGAGGGGAACACAGCGGAGGACACAGCGGGACAGATCGGGACACAGCGGGGTACACAACAGGACACAGCGGGGACACAGCAGGGACACAGCGGGACACAGCGGGGGACACAGCAGGACACAGTGGGGGACACAGCGGGGACACAGTGGGACACAGCGGGGGACAAAGAGGCGGACACAGCGTAACAGAGTGGGACACATAGGGGACACAGCTGGGACACAGTGGGACAAAACGGGGACCCAGCAGGACACAGCGGGACACAGCGGGGACAAAGCGAGGACAGAGCGGGACACAGCGTCGACACAGCGGGGACACAGCATGGGACACAGCGGGACACCGCGGGGGGACACAGAGGACACAGAGGCGGACACAGCGGGACACAGCGGGACACAGCGGGGGACACTGCGGGGACACAGCGGGACATAGCGGGGGACAAAGCGCGGACACAGTGGGACACAGCGGGGGACAGAGCGAGGACACAGCAGGATACAGCGGGGGACCCAGCGGGACACAGCGGGGACACAGCGGAGACACAGCAGGGTATACAGTGGGACACTGCGCGACACAGCGGGGGAACACAGCGCGGACACAGAGGGGACAGAGCAAGGACCTAGCGGGGGAGAGAGCGGGACACAGTGAGGACAGAGCAAGGACACTCCGGGGGACAGCGGGACACAGCAGGGATACCGCGGGGACACAGCGGGACACAGGAGGACACAGCGGGGACACAGTGGGATACAGCGGGGGACAGAGCGGGAACACAGCTGGACACAGCGGGGGTCACAGCGAGGACACAGCGGGACACAGGAGGACACAGCGGGGACCTAGATGGGACACAGTGGAACACACCAGAGACACAGCGGGGACACAGCGGGACACAGCAGGGACACAGCCTGACACAGCGGGACACAGCAGGGGACACAGCAGTGGACACAACGGGACACACCGGGGGACAACAGGGACACAGCTTGACACAGCGGGGGACAGTGGGGACACAGCAGGACACAGCGGGGGACACAGCGGGGAACACAGCGGGACATAGCGGGACACAACGTGGACCCAGCGGTGGACAGCGGGGACACAACGGGACACAGCGGGGACACAGCGTGGGACAACGGGGACACAGCAGAACAGA
>NW_012315202.1:0-2079 GCF_000151885.1 Dipodomys ordii
CAGAAGCAGAAAGAGAAGCAAAAGCAGAAGGAGAAGCATGAAGGAGAAGCAGAAGAAACATAAGAAGCAGAATCAGTAGCAGAAGAAGCTGAAGATGCAGAACCAGAAAGAGAAGCAGAAGGAATAGCAGAAGAACGAGAAGGAGAAACAGAAGGAGAAGCAGGAAAAGCAGAAGAAACAGAAGCAGACGGAGAAGCAGAAGAAGGAGAAGGAGAAGCCGAAGGGGAAGAAGAAGCAGAAGGAAAAGCACAAGCAGAAGGAGATGCAGAGGGAGAAGCAGGAGATGCAGAAGAAGCAGAAGCACAAGGAGAAGAAGAAGGAGAAGAATCAGAATCAGAAGAAGCAGAAGCAGAAATAGAAAGAGAAGCCGACGAAGAGAAGAAGAACGAGAAGCAGGAGAAGCAGAAGAAGCAGAAGCGGGAGAAGCAGAAGAAGAAACGGAAGAAGGAGAAGGAGCAGAAACAGAAGGAGAAGCAGAAAGAGAAGCAGGAAAAGCAGAAGAAGCAGAAGCAGGAGAAGCAGAAGGAGAAGAAACAGGAGAAGGACAAGAAGCAGAAGCAGAAGGAGAAGCAGAAAGAGAAGGAAAAGCAGAAAGAGAAATAGGGGAAGCAGAAGAAGCAGAAGCAGGAGAAGCAGAAGCATAAGAATCCGAAGAAGCAGAAGCAGAACCTGAAGCAGAAGGAGAAGCAGGAGAAGCAGAAGAAGCAGAATCTGGAGAAGCAGAATGAGAAGCTGACGTAGAAGCAGAAGCAGAAACAGAAAGAGAATCAAAAGCAGAAGGAGAAGCAGAAGAGGGAGAAGGAGAAGCAGAAGCAGAAGGACAATCAGGAGAAGCAGAAGAAGCAGAAGCGGGAGAAGGAGAAGAAGAAGAAGAAACAGAAGAAGGAGAAGGAGCAGAAGGAGAAGCAGAAGCAGAAGGAGAAGCAGAAATAGAAACAGAAGCAGAAGAAGCAGTTGCAGGAGAAGCAGAAGCAGAAGAAACAGAAGAAGCTAAAGAAGCAGAAGGAGAACCTGAAGCAGAAGGAGAAGCAGAAGCATCAGAAGCTGGAAAAGCAGAAGCAGAAGAAACAGAACAAGCAGAAGAAGCAGAAGCAGAACGAGAAGCAGAAGAAGAAGAAGGAGAAAGAGAAGGATTAGGAGTAGGAGGAGCAGAAGCAGAATTAGAAGCAGAAACAGAAGGAGAAGCAGAAATAGAAGCAGAAGAAGCCGAAGAAGCAAAAGCAAAACTTAAAGCAGAAGGAGAAGCAGGAGAAGCAGAAGAAGCAGAATCTGGAGAAGAAGAAGGAGAACCAGAAGGAGAAGCAGAAGCAGAAAGAGAATCAAAAGCAGAAGGAGAAGCAGAATGAGAAGCAGAAGAAACAGAAGAAGCAGGAGAAGCAGAAGCAGAAGAAACAGGAGAAGCCGAAGAAGCAGAAGAAGAAGAAGCAGAAGAAGAAGCAGAAGAAGAAGCAGAAGAAGAAGAAGAAGAAGAAGAAGAAGAAGAAGAAGAAGAAGAAGAAGAAGAAGAAGAAGAAGAAGAAGAAGAAGAAGAGGAAGAAGAAGAGGAAGAAGAAGAAGGAGAAGAAGAAGAAGAAGAAGAAGAAGAAGAAGAAGAAGAAGAAGAAGAAGAAGAAGGAGAAGCAGAAGTAGAATCAGAAGAAACAGAAGAAGAAGAAGAAGAAGAAGAAGAAGAAGAAGAAGAAGAAGAAGAAGAAGAAGAAGAAGAAGAAGAAGAAGAAGAAGAAATAGAAGAAGGAGAAGGAGCAGAAGGAGAAGCAGAAGAAGCAGAAGCGGGAGAAGCAGAAGAAGAAGAAGAAACAGAAGAAGGAGAAGGAGCAGAAGGAGAAGCAGAAGCAGAAGGAGAAGCTGAAAGAGAAGCAGAAGAAGCAGTAGCAGGAGAAGCAGAAGCAGAAGAAACAGAAGAAGCTCAAGAAGCAGAAGCAGGATCTGAAGCAGAAGAAACAGAACAAGCAGAAGAAGCAGTAGCAGAAGCAGAACGAGAAGCAGATGATGAAGATTGAGAAGGAGAAAGAGAAGGATTAGGAGTAGGAAGAGCAGAAGGAGAATCAGAAGCAGAACGAGAAGCAGAAGGAGCAGCAG
>NW_012315203.1:0-2079 GCF_000151885.1 Dipodomys ordii
ACAGCGGGACACAGCGGGGACACAGCGGAACACTTTTTGGGGGACAGAGCGTGGGACACAGCGAGACACAACAAGGACAAAGCTGGACACAGCGGGGTACACAGCGGGACACAGCGGGGACACAGCAGGGACACAGCGGGTCACAGCAGGGACACAGCGGGACACAGCGGGACACAGCGGGGGACACAGCGAGGACACAACGGGGGACACAGCGGAACACAGTGGGACACAGTGGGGACATAGTGGGGATACAAAGGGACACATCGGGGGACACAGCGAGGACACAGCGGAACACAGAGTGGGACACAGGAAGGACACAGCAGGACACAGCGAGACACAGCGGGACACAGCAGGGACACAGCGAGGACACAGCGGGACACAGCGGGAAACAGCGGGACACAGCGGGGAACACAGCTAGGACCCAGGGGGACCCAGCGGGACACAGCGTCGATAAAGCGGGGACACAGCAGGACACAGCGGGTACACAGCTGGGGACACAAAGGGACACATCGGGGGACACAGCGAGGACACAGCGGAACACAGCGTGGGACACAGCGGGACACAGCAGGGGACACAGGGAGGACACAGCGGGACACAGCGGGGACTCACCGGGGGACACAGGGGGGACAAAGCGGGACACCATGGGACACAGCGGGACACAGCGGGGACACTGCGGGAAAATAGCAGGACACAGCAAGGTACACAGCGGGACACAGTGGGACACAGCACGGGACAAAGCGGGGACACAGCGGGACACAGCCAGGAAACACAGCGAGGACGCAGTGGGACACAGCATGGGACAAAGCGGGAGACAGCGGGAGACACAGCGAGGACACAGCGGGACACAGCGTGGACACAGAGGGGACTCAGCGGGGGACACAGCGGGTGACAAAGCAGGACAGCACTGGACCCAGTGTGACACAACGGAACACAGCGGGGACACTGCGGGGACACAGTGAGACAAAGCGGGGGACAGCGGGGGACACAACGGGACACAGCGGGACACAGCGGGGACAAAGAAGGGGACATAGCGGGGGACAGAGCGGGACACAGCGGGTACACAGCGGGACCCAGTCGGGAAACAGCGGGGACTCAGGGGGGGACACAGAGGGACAAAGGTGGTCACAGCGGGACACAGCGGCAACACAGCAGGAACACATCGGCAGACACAGCCGGACACAGTGGGAAACAGCGGGGACAAAGCGGGACACAGCGGGGGACACAGGGGGGACACAGCACAGGACACAGCAGGGGACACAGCGGAGGACACAGCGGGTCACAGTGGTGAAAACAGCGAGGACCCAGCGGGACCCAGCAGGACACAGCGACGATACAGCGGGGGACAAAGCGGGACACAGTGGAGGACAGAGCGGCACACAGCGAGGGACACAGGGAGGACACAGCGGGACACAGCGGGGACACAGCGGGACATAGCGGGGGACAGAGCGGGACACAGCGGGGGACACAGGGAGGACACAGCGGGACACAGCGGGGACACAGCGGGGACTCAGCGGGACACAGCAGGGACAGAGCGGGATACACAGTGGGCCACAGCGGAGACACAGCAGAGACATAGTGGGACACAGCAGGACACAGCGGGACACAGCGGGACACCGCGGGGGACACAGCGGGAAACAGCGCGGGACACAGTGGGACACAACAGGGACAGAGCAGGGGACACAGCGGGACACAGAGGGACACAGCGGAGGACAAAGCGGGACACAGCGGGACACAGCGGGGACACAGCGGGACACAGCAGGGGACACAGCGGGGAACACAGCCAGGGACACAGCGGGACAAATCGGGGGACACAGCGGGGACACAGTGGGACACAACAGGACACAGCGAGAACTCAGCGGGGGTCACAGCGGGGACACAGCGTGACAAAGCGGGGGACATTGGGGACACAGCGGGGGACAACGAGGATACAGCGGGACAGAGCATGGACACAGCGGGGGACACAGCGGGACACAGTGGCACACACCGGGGACACAACGTGGGACAGCAGGGACACAGCGGGACACAGGGGGGACACAGCAGGGGACACAGCAGGGGACACATTGGGACAGCGCGGGACAT
>NW_012315204.1:0-2079 GCF_000151885.1 Dipodomys ordii
GAGACAGCGGGGGACACAGCGAGCACACTGCAGGACACAGCGGCCACACAGAGGGGACTCAGTGGGGGACACAGCGGGAGACAGCGGGGGACACCACGGGACACAGTGAGACACAGCGGGACACTGCAGGGACAGAGCGAGACAGAGCGGGACACAGCGGGACACAGCGGGAGGCACAGCGGGACACAGCGGAGGACCCAGCGAGGACACAGCGGGACACAGCGGGGGAAATAGCGGGACACAGCGGTAGACAAAGGGGGACAGAGCGGGGGACACAGCGGGACACAGCGGTGGACAGAGCGGTACACAGCGGTGGACACAGCGAGGACACAGCGGGACACAGCGTCGATACAGTGGGGACAGAGTGGGCCACAGCAGAACACAGCAGGAACAAAGCAGTAGACACAGCAGGACACAGCAGGGGACACAGCGGGACACAGCCGGGGACACAGGGAGGACACAGCGGGATACAGCGGGGGACATAGCGAGGACACAGCGGGGGACACACCGGGGGACACAGCGGAACACAGCAGGGAGCACAGCGACGACACAGCGGGACCCAGCAGGACACAGCGTCGATACAGCGGGGATACAGCGTTACACAGTGTGGTTCACATCTGTGGACACAAGGGGACACAGTGTGGGCACAGCGGGACACAGCGGGACACAGTGGGACAAAGCAAGGACAAATCGTGAGACACAACGAGGGACAGAGCTCGAGACAGCGGGGGACACAGCTAGGACACAGCAGGGCACAGCGGGACACAGCAGGGACAGAGCGGGACACAGCGGGACACAGCGGGACACAGCGGGGGGCACAGCGGGACCCAGCGGGGAACCCAGCGAGGACACAGCAGGAAAAAGCGGGGGACACAGCGGTGACAATGCTGGACACAACGGAGTACATAGCAGGACCCAGCGGGACACAGCATCGATACAGCAGGGACACAGCATTATACAGTATGGTACACAGCTGTGGACACAACGGGACACAGTGGGGGCACAGCGAGACACAGCGGAACACAGTGGGACACAGCAGGGCAAAGCGTGAGACACAGTGGGGGACAGAGAGTGAGACAGCGGGGGACACAGCGAGGACACAGCGGGACACAGCGGGAAAACAGCGGAACACAGTGGTGGACACAGGGGGACAGAGCGGGGGACACAGCAGGACACAGCGGGGGAAACAGCGGGACACAGCGGTGGACACAGCGGGACAGAGCGGGGACACAGCGGGACACAGCGGTGGACACAGCGGGACACAGCGGTGGACACAGAGAGGACACAGCGGGACCCAGCGGGACACAGCGTCGATACAGCGGGGACAGAGTGGGCCACAGCGGGGTACACAGCTGGAGACACAACGGGGCACATCGGGGGACACAGCAAGGACTCAGCGGAACACAGCGTGGGACACAGTGAGGACACAGGGGGACACAGCGGGACACAGCGGGACACAGGAGGACACAGCAGTAGACACAGCGGGAAACAGCAGGGGACACAGCGGGACACAGCGGTGGACACAGGGAGGACAGAGCGCGACACAGCGGGGACACAGTGGGGACTCAGCGGGGGACACAGCGGGGGACAAAGCGGGACACCACGGGACACAGCGGGAAACAGCAGTGACCCTGCGGGGACACAGCGGGACACAGCGGGGGACACAACAAGGACACAGCAGGACACAGCAGGGGACACAGCGAGGACACAGCGGGGGACACAGCGGGGGACACTGCGAGACACAGCGGGGAACACAGCGAGGACACAGCGGGACACAGCGGGACACAGCGTCGATACAGCGGGGACACAGCGTTACACAGCGGGGTACACAGCTGTGGACACAACGGGACACAGTGGGGGCACAGCGGGACACAGCAGAACACAGTGGGACACAGCGGGGACAAAGCGTGAGACACAGCGGGGACAGAGCAGGAGACAGCGGGGGACACAGCGAGGACACAGTGGGACACAGCCGGGGACACAGCGGGACACAGCGGTGGACACAGCGGGTCAGAGCGGTGGACACAGCGGGACACAGCGGTGGACACAGCAGGACACAGCGGTGGACACAGCGAGGAC
>NW_012315205.1:0-2079 GCF_000151885.1 Dipodomys ordii
GCTTCTTTGCTTATTCTTATCTCTGCTCTCCTGCTGTGCTGTTCTGCTTCTACTGCTCTCTTATGCTTTCCTCTCTCTCTCTCTCTCTCTCTCTCTCTCTCTCTCTCTCTCTCTCTCTCTCTCTCTCTCTCTCTCATCTCTCATCTCTCTCATGTCTCTTCTCTTTCGTCTGCTTCTGCTTTTCCTGCTTCTTCTGCTTCTACTGGTTCTCTTTCTGCTTCTCATTCTGCTTCTTCTTCTCCTTCTGCTTCTCCTATTCTTTCTGCTGCCCTTCCTTCTCATTCTCCTTCTCCTACTTCTGCTTCTCCTGCTTTTGCTTCTTCTGCTTCTCTTGCTTCTCCTTCTGCATCTGCTTCTGCTTCTCCTTCTGCTGCTTCTTCTGCTTCTGCTTCTCCTTCTTCTGCTTCTCCTTCTGCTTCTCCTTCTGCTTCTGCTTCTCCTTCTGCTCCTTCTCCTTCTCCTGTTTCTTTTTCTTCTGCTTCTCCCGCTTCTGCTTCTTCTGCTTCTCCTTCCTTTCCTCTGCTTCTGCTTCTCCTTTTCCTTCTTCTGCTTCTCTTTCTGCTTCTGCTTCTTCTGATTCTCCAACTAATCCTTCTTCTTCTCCTTATGTTTCTGCTTCTCTTTCTGCTTCTGCATCTCCTTCTGCTTCACCTTCTGCTGCTCCTTCTCCTTCTTCTGTTTCTCCCTCTGCTTCTGCTTCTTATGCTTCTTCTTTTTCTTCTGCTTCTGCTTCTCCTGCTTCTGCTTCTTATGCTTCTACTTCTTCTTCTTCTGCTTCTGCGTCTACTTGTCTTTCTGCTTCTGCTTCTCCTGCTTGTTTTTATGCTTCTTCTGCTGCTTCTCCTTCTGCTGCTTCTTCTACTTCTCCTTCTGCTTCTCTTTTTGCTTCTCCTTCTGCTTCTGCTTCTTCTGTTTCTCCTGCCTGAATTTCTGGTTCTACTTCTTCTGATGCTTCTCCTTCTGCTTCTGCTTCTACTTCTGCCTCTCTTTCTGCTTCTTCTCTTTCGGCTTCTCCTTCTGTTTCTCCTTCTCCTTCTCGTTCTTCTGCTTTTCCTTCTGCTTCTCCTTCTGCTTCTGCATCTTCTGCTACTTCTGCTACTGCCTCTGCTTCTTCTGTTTCTTCTGCTTCTACTTCTGCTCTCCTTCTGCTTTTGCTTCTCTTTGTGCTTCTGCTTGTCCTTCTGCATCTCCAGATTCTGCTACTTCTGCTTCTCCTGCTGCTGCTTCTTCTGCTTCTCCTGCTTCTCCTTCTGCTTCAGGTTCTGCTTCTGTTTCTTCGGATTCTTATGCTTCTGCTTCTCCTGCTTCTGCTTCTTCTGCTTCACCTCCTTCTCTTTCTGCTTCTCCTTCTATTTCTGCTTCTAATTCTGCTTCTGCTTCTTGTCCTTCTCGTGTTTCTTCTGCTTCTGCATCTCCTGTTTCTGCATCTCCTGCTTCTCCTTCTGCTGCTCTTTCTGCTTCTCCTGCTGCTTTTCCTTCTCCTGCTCCTTCTTCTACTTCTCTTTCTGCTTCTCCTGTTTCTCCTTGTCCTTCTCCTTCTCGTTCTTCTGCTTTCCCTTCTGCTTCTCCTTCTGCTTCTGCATCTTCTGCTTCTTCTGCTACTGCCTCTGCTTCTTCTGTTTCTTCTGCTTCTCCTTCTGCTTTTGCTTCTCTTTCTGCTTCTGCTTCTCCTTCTGCTTCTCCAGATTCTGCTTCTTCTGCTTCTCCTGCTTCTCCTTCTGCTTCAGGTTTTGCTTCTGCTTCTTCGGCTTCTTCTGCTTCTGCTTCTGCTGCTGCTGCTTCTTCTGCTGCTCCTGCTTCTCTTTTTGCTTTTCCTTCTGTTTCTGCTTCTCCTTCTGCTTCTCCTTCTTCTCCTTCTTCTGTTTCTTCTGCTTCTGCTTCTCCTGCTTCTGCTTCTCCTGCTTCTCATTCTGCTTCTCCTTCTTCTTCTGCTTCTCCTTTTGCTTCTGCTTCTCCTTCTGCTTCTGTATCAATTTCTGCTTCTCATTCTGCTTCTGCGTCTTCTGTTTCTTCTGCTTCTCCTGCTTCAAGCTTCTCCTGCTTCTCCTACTTCTCGTGCTGCTTTTCCTTCTGCGTCTC
>NW_012315206.1:0-2079 GCF_000151885.1 Dipodomys ordii
GAAGCAGAATAAGCCGAAGCTGTAAGTAGAAGAATATAGTAAAATCTGAAGAATTAGAAGAAGGAAGCCAGCCTGTGGAAGCAGAAGCAATAGAAGGAGAATGGAGAAAGAGAAGGATTTTGAGTAGAGAAAGAGAAGGATTAGCAGAAGTAGAAAGAGTATGGAGAAGGAGAAGCAGGAGAAGCAGAAGCAGGAGAAGCAGAAGCAGAATGAAAAGCAGAAGAAGGAGAAATTGAAACAGAAGAAGATGCAGAAGGAGAAGCAGAAGCAGAAGCAGAAGGAGAAGCAGAAGAAGGAGGAGAAGGAGAAGCAGAAGGATAATCATAAAGAGAAACAGAAGGAGAAGAAGAAGCAGAAGCGGGAAAAGCAGAAGGAGAAGAAGTAGAAGAAGGAGAAGAAGCAGAAGCAGAAGGAGAAGCATTAACAGAAGGAGTTGCAGAAATAGACGCAGAAGAAGCCGAAGAAGCAGAAGAAGAACCTGAAGCAGAAGGAGAAGCAGAAGAAGCAGAATCTGGAGAAGAAGAAGGAGAACCAGAAGGAGAAGCAGAAGCAGAAAGAGAAGCAAAAGCAGAAGGAGAAGCAGAAGAAACAGAAGAAGCAGAAGCAGTAGCAGAAGAAGCTGAAGATGCAGAAGCAGAAGGAGAAGCAGAAGGAAAAGAAGAAGAACAAGAAGGAGAAGGAGAAACAGAAGGAGAAGCAGAATGAGAAGCAGGAAAATCAGAAGAAGCAGTAGCAGACGGAGAAGGAGAAGCAGAAGTAGAAGAAGAAGAATAAGGACAAGCACAAGCAGAAGGAGATGCAGAAGGAGAAGCAGGAGAAGCAGAAGAAGCAGAAACAGAAGGAGTAGAAGAAGGAGAAGAAGAAGCAGAAGAAGCAGAAGCAGAAGCAGAAAGAGAAGCAGACGAAGAGAAGCAGAACGAGAAGCAGGAGAAGCAGAAGAAGAAGAAACAGAAGAAGGAGAAGTAGCAGAAGCAGAAGGAGAAGCAGAAAGAGAAGCAGAAACAGAAGAAGCAGAAGCTGAAGCAGAAGAAACTGAAAAGGCAGAAAAAGAAGAAGAAGCAGAAGAAGAAGAAGAAGAAGGAGAAGCAGGAGAAGCAGAATAAGCAGAATCTGAAGTAGAAGAAAGAAAAAAAGCAGAAGAAGCAGAAGAGGAAGCAGCAGGAGAAGCAGAAGCAGAAGAAGGAGAAGGAGAAAGAGAAGGATTTGGAGTAGAAGAAACAGAAGGATAAGCAGAAGCAGAAAGAGAAGGAGAAGGAGAAGCAGGAGAAGCAGAAGCAGGAGAAGCAGAAGCAGAATGAAAAGCAGAAGGAGAAATTGAAACAGAAGAAGATGCAGAAGGAGAAGCAGAAGCAGAAGCAGAAGGAGAAGCAGAAGAAGGAGGAGAAGGAGAAGCAGAAGGAAAATCATAAAGAGAAACAGAAGGAGAAGAAGGAGAAGTAGAAGCGGGAGAAGCATAAGGAGAAGAAATAGAAGAAGGAGAAGAAGCAGAAGGAGAAGCAGAAACAGAAAGAGATGCAGAAATAGAAGCAGAAGAAGCTGAAGAAGCAGAAGAAGAACCTGAAGCAGAAGGAGAAGCAGAAGAAGCAGAATCTGGAGAAGAAGAAGGAGAACCAGAAGGAGAAGCAGAAGCAGAGAGAGAAGTAAAAGCAGAAGGAGAAGCAGAAGAAACAGAAGAAGCAGAAGCAGTAGCAGAAGAAGCTGAAGATGCAGAAGCAGAAGGAGAAGCAGAAGGAAAAGCAGAACAAGAAGGAGAAGGAGAAACAGAAGGAGAAACAGAAGGAGAAGCAGAAGGAGAAGCAGGAAAAGGAGAAGAAGCAGTAGCAGACGGAGAAGGAGAAGCATAAGTAGAAGAAGAAGCATAAGGACAAGCACAAGCAGAAGGAGATGCAGAAGGAGAAGCAGGAGAAGCAGAAGAAGCAGAAACAGAAGGAGTAGAAGAAGAAGAAGAAGCAGAAGAAGCAGAAGCAGAAGCAGAAGGAGAAGCAGAAGTAGGAGAAGGAGAAGGAGAAGGAAGGGCAGCAGAAGCAATAGGAGAAGCAGAAGGAGAAGCAGAAGAATGAGAAGAAGAAAGAGAAGCAG
>NW_012315207.1:0-2079 GCF_000151885.1 Dipodomys ordii
GAGTAAGCCGGAAAAACACAAGAAAAATGGCAAATCCGGATATCTCAATTCCCAATCTTGACAATCAGGGGCCAGAACAGATAATGAATAATCCAGAGGAGAGTTCACAAATAGCTCTACAAACACTGGTGGCAACCATGATAAATGAGAAGTTTGACAACTTCCAAAGGATTCTGTATGAGCGTGAAAGGGAGAAAGAGGAGGCATCCCAAAAGCTTATACAGGAATATCAAAAGCGTGAGGAAGCTTCTCAAAAACTGATACAGGATTTGCGTGAACAACTTGAGAATACTCAAAGAGAAAGGGAAGAATGGCGTGAGCAGGCTGAGAACACTCAAAGATAACTGCAGGAATCCCACGAAGAGAAGGCAGCTAATCAAAGAGTAATACACGAATTGAGAGACCAGGTAGAGAATACACAAAGATCACTAAAGGCATTCATGGAATCCATTAACAAAGAGCTGAAGGAAGCCAGGGAGACCACAAAGGGAATGCTGAATGAAACCCAACAGAAAGAATGTGAATCCAAAGAAACCATAACCAATCAACTAAGTGATTTGAGAACAAATACCGAACACCAAAGAAAGGAAGTAAAGAAATTCATACAAGACCTAAAACAGAGCTTCAACAAAGAACTTGAAGCCATCAAAGCTGACCAACTCGAAGGAAAAGAGATAAAAAACAAAGTAGAGAGTCTTGACAGCAGGTTAGATCATGCAGAAGACCGAATCTCAGGGATTGAAGACAGCCTAGATATTATAGAGAAAGAACATACAACCATCCAAGACAAGTCCAAGAAATATGATAGATCTATCCAACACCTGGAAGACACCATCAGAAGGCCTAATCTAAGGATAATGGGTGTAGAGGAGCACCTAGAAACAGAAGTTAATGGTCTAGGAAATTTGTTTAACAGGATCCTAGCAGAGAACTTCCCAAACATACAAAAAGATAGGCATATTCAGATACAAGAAGCTTTTAGAACCCCAAATAGACCAGACCAGAATAGGACCTCCCACCGACACATTATAATCCACACAGGCTCCTTCTCTTTCTGATTCTGCTTATCCTTCTGTTTCTCCTACGCCTAATCCTTCTCTTTCTCCTTCTTCTTCTTCTGGTTCTCCTGCTGCTTCTTCTTCTGCTTCTTCTGCTTTTTCTGTTTCTTCTTCTTCTGCTTCATCTTCTGCTTCTTCTGCTTCTCCTGCTTCTGCTTCTCCTTCTGCTTCTGCTTCTGCTCTTCTCCTTCTTCTGTTTCTTCTGCTTCTGCTTCTCCTTCTACTTCTTCTTCTGCTTCTCCTACTTCTCCTTCTGCTTCTCCGTCTCATTCTCCTTCTCCTTCGATTTGTCCTTCTTGTGCTTCCATTCTTCTTCTGCTTCTCCTGCTTCTGCTTCTTCTGTTTCTCTTTCTGCTTCTCCTTCTGCTTCTCTTTCTGCTTCTTTTTCTGCTTCTGCTCCTCCTACTCCTAATACTTCTCTTTCTCCTTCTTCTTCTTCTGCTTCTCGTTCTGCTTCTGCTTCTTCTGCTTGTTCGGTTTCTTCTGCTTCTGCTTTTCCAGCTTCTGCTGCTTCTGCTTCTCCTTCTGCTTCAGGTTCTCCTTCTGGTTCTTGGGCTTCTTCTGTTTCTTCTGCTTCTGCTTCTCCTGCTACTGCTTCTTCTGCTTCTCTTTCTGCTTCTCCTTCTGCTTCTCCTTCTGCTCCTTCTCTTTCTTCTGTTTCTTCTTCTTCTTCTGCTTCTCCCGCTTGTGCTTCTTCTGCTTCTCCTGCTTGTCCTTCTACTTGTGCTTCGCCTTCTCCTTCTTCTACTTCTCTTTCTGCTTCTGCTTCTGCTTTTTCTGATTCTCCAACTTCTCCTTCTTCTTCTCCTTCGGTTTCTGCTTCTCTTTCTGCTTCTGCATCTCCTTCTGCTTCACCTTCTGCTGCTCCTTCTCCTTCTTCTGTTTTTCCCTCTGCTTCTGCTTCTTATGCTTCTTCTTTTTCTTCTGGATCTGCTTCTCCTGCTTCTGCTTCTTATGCATCTACTGAATCTTCTTCATCTTCTTCTTCAACATCTTCTTCTTCTTCTTCTTCATCGTCATC
>NW_012315208.1:0-2078 GCF_000151885.1 Dipodomys ordii
TAAGGACAAGCACAAACAGAAGGCGATGTAGAAGGAGAAGCAGGAGAAGCAGAAGAAACAGAAGCTGAAAGAGAAGCAGAAGTAGGAGAAGGAGAAGGAGGAGAAGCAGAAGCAGAAGGAGAAGCAGAAGCAGAATGAGAAGCAGAAAGAGAAGCAGGAGGAGGACAAGAAGCAGAAGCAGGAGAAGCCGAAAGAGAAGAAGCAGAAACAGAAGCAGAAGGAGAAGCAGAAGCAGAAGGAGAAGCAGCAGAAGAAGTAGAACCAGAAATTCAGGCACGAGAAACAGAAGAAGCAGAAGCAGAAGGAGAAGCAAAAAGAGAAGCAGAAGGAGAAGTAGAACAAGCAGCAGAAGAAGCAGAAAAACAAGCAGGAGAAGCAGAAGCAGAAAGAGAAGTAGAAGCAGAAGAAGCATAAGAAGCAGAAGAAGAAGCAGTAGAAGCATAAGAAGCAGAAGCAGGAGAAGCAGAACCAGAAGAAAAATAAGAAGCAGAAGCAGAGGGAGAAACAGAAGAAGGAGAAGGAGCAGCAGAAGGTGAAGCAGAAGGAAATGCAGAAGCAGAAAGAGAAGCAGAAATAGAAGAAGAAGAAGGAGAAGTTGGAGAATCAGAAGAAGCAGAAGCAGAAAGAGAAGCAGAAGAAGGAGAAGGAGAAGCAGAAGGAGAAGGACAAGCAGGAGAAGCAGAAGAAGCAGAAGCGGGAGAAGCAGAAGAAGAAGAAGAAGAAACAGAAGAAGGAGAAGGAGCAGAAGGAGAAGCAGAAGCAGAAGGAGAAGCAGAAAGAGAAGCAGAAGAAGCAGTAGCAGGTGAGGCAGAAGCAGAAGAAACAGAAGAAGCCGAAGAATCAGAAGGAGAACCTGAAGCAGAAGGAGAAGCAGAAGCAGCAGAAGCTGGAAAAGGAGAAGCAGAAGAAACCGAACAAGCAGAAGAAGCAGAAGCAGAACGAGAAGCAGAAGAATAATGTGAGAAAGAGAAGGATTATGAGTAGGAGGAGCAGAAGCAGAATAAGAAGCAGAAAGAGAAGCAGAAATTCCCGATTTAGGGGGCTCAAGATACGGGCCATTTGATGAGCCCAGCAGACTAGGCCAAGTGTTAATCAATCACGAGCCTGTAACACTGTAGATTCCCTAACCCTTCCCTCCCAGAGTGACTACCTCAGTTTGATCATCCGCGCTAATTGTTTTATTGCAAAGAGTGTTATAAACTTCCCCAGGTAGTATGACATTGATGTTGGGATATCCTCCTTTTCCCTGTGCAACAATGTTATTAATGTTTCTGCCTCCCTATGCTCACAACAGAGCCTGGGTTTTGTTTGTGGCAATAATATGGCCTACACTGTACTTCCCCAAAATTGGACAGGGCTCTGTATTCCAGCTATTTTGCTCTCAGACATTGACTTGATTTCCAGAGATGAGCCAGTACCCATTCCTGCCTTTGATTATTTTGTTCCCGACATAAAAGGGTGGTACAATTTATTCCCCTACTGATAGGACTTGGAGTGGCTGGTGCTTTAGGCACTGGGACTGCAGGATTAGC
The DNA here is from genome assembly GCF_000151885.1 of Dipodomys ordii. Lineage (NCBI taxonomy): Eukaryota > Metazoa > Chordata > Mammalia > Rodentia > Heteromyidae > Dipodomys > Dipodomys ordii. The sequence goes on from NW_012315208.1 coordinate 1,533, forward strand.
CACTGCTGTCTCCTCATACTCCAAGCTTTCACAACAATTAGCTGATGATATTACTAAAGTTTATCAATCTGTTAAAGATCTTCAGGATCAGTTAGATTCGTTAGCTGAGGTGGTTTTACAAAATCGCAGAGGTTTAGATCTTTTAACTGCTGACAGAGGTGGCATTTGCTTAACTTTACAGGAAAAGTGCTGTTTTTATGCCAATAAGTCTGGCATTGTAAGAGATCGAGTTAAAAAACATCCAATGACGGGAGTATTATGGAGCTTACCCTGGATAGCACTACATGCAGAGGCCGTACAGGCTGGCTCAACAAGGAATGTAGCCAGTGGTAAGGTGGCTCTCCATATAGCCTAAGACAGGATGTTTTCTCATAACCTACCTTTGAAAAATTTGTTGATAAAACAGGTGAATGGCTTACCACAACCCAGGGGAAACCTTCCCCTCGAGGATGATGCCTTTTCTCTTACAGATGCAGCTAGAACTCCAGACTTGGACCTTCCTGTTTGAATTTGTTAAATAACAGATTAATCTCTGATCTTCTAAGC
>NW_012315209.1:0-2078 GCF_000151885.1 Dipodomys ordii
CAGTAGTCACAGCGGGACACAGCAGGGGACACAGCGGGACACAGCGTGGGAAACAGTGAGGACAGAGCGAGACACATATGGGACACATATGGGAGTTAGCGGCGGACACAGCGGGGGACAAAGCGGGACACATCGGGATTCATCAGGGTACAGCCTTGATACAGCGGGGACACAGCGGGACACAGTGGGGTACTCAGCTGGGGTCTCAGGTTGGGTCACAAAGGAACTCAGCGGGGGACTCTTCGAGGACATACCAGGACACAGCGGGGACACAGCGGGGACACCGTGGGAACATAGCAGGACACAAGAGGGTACACAGCGGGACACAGCGGGATACAGCTTGGGACACAGCGGGGACATAGCGGGACACAGCGGGGGACACAGGGAGGACACAGTGGGACACAGCGTGGGACAAAGTGGGAGACAGCGGGGCACACATCAAGGACACAGCAGGACTCCGAGGGGATTCAGCGGGGGACACAGCGGGGGACAAAGCAGGACACCAGGGGACACAGTGTGACACAGCGGGACACAGCGGGGACATTGCGGGGACACAGCCAGACAAAGCGGGGGACACAACGGGACACAGCGGGACACAGCGGGGGACAGATAGGGGACACAGGGGGACACAGCGGGGACACTCCTGGACACAGCGGGGTACACAGCAGAACAAGGCGAGCACACAGCGGGGACAGAGCGGGACACAGCGGGACACAGCGGGGAGAGAGCGGGACACAGCGGGACACAGCGAGACACAGCGGGGAACACAGCGATGACACAGCGGGACACAGCGGGAGACAGTGGGGGACACAGCGGGGAACCAGCAGTGGACACAACGGGACACAGCGGGGGACACACCGGGACACAGCGGGGGACACAGCAGGGGACACAGCGGGACACAGCGGACACACATGGGACACAGGGGGGACACAGCGGGACACAGCGAGGGAAACAGCGAGGACACATTGGGACACAGCGGGGACACAGCGGGTCTCAGCGGGGGACACAGCAGTACACAGCGGGATACAGCGGGATACGGGGGGACACAGCAGGGACACAGCGGGGGACACAGTGGGACATAGCGGGGACAAAGCGGGGGACATAGCGGGGGACACTGCGGGACCCAGCGGGGACCCAACGGGACCCAGCGGGGAAACAGTGGGGACTCAGGGGCACACAGAGGGACAAAGGTGGTCACAGGGGGACATAGCGGCGACACAGCAGGGACACAGCGGCAGACACAGCCGGACACAGTGGGACACAGCGGGGACACAGCGGGACACAGCGGGGGATACAGCGGGGACACAGCGAGGGACACAGCGTGGGACACAGCGGGGGACCCAGCGGGACACAGCGTGGGACACAGCGGGGGACCCAGCGGGACACAGCGGAGAACACAGGGAGGACCAAGCGGGACCCAGCAGGACACAACGTCGATACAGCGGGGGACACAGCGGGACACAGCGGGGACAAAACGGGACATAGCGGGGGACACAGAGGGGGACACAGCGGGACACAGCGGACACACATGGGACAAAGGTGTACACAGCGGGACAGAGCGAGGGAAACAGCGCTGACACATTGGGACACAGCGGGACTCAGCGTGGAAACAGAGGGGACTCAGCGGGGGACACAGCGGGGGACAAATCAGGACACCACGGGACACAGCGGGACACAGCGGGGACACTGCGGGGACACACCGGGACAAAGCGGTGGACACAAATGGACACAGCGGGACACAGCGAGGACCCAGCGTGACCCAGCTGGACACAGCATCGATACAGCGGGGACACAGCGGGACACAACGGGTTACACAGCTGGGGACACAAATGGACACATCTGGGGACACAGCGAGGACACAGCGGAACAAAGGGTGGGACACAGCGAGGACACAGCGGGACACAGCAGGGACACAGCAGTAGACACAGCGGGACACAGCGGGGGACACAGCGGGACACACCGGGACACAGCGGGGACACAGCGGGACTCAGCGGGGGACACAGCAGTACACAGCGGGACACAGCAGGACACAGCGGGACACAGCAGGGGACACAGCGAGGACACAGCGGGACACAGCG
>NW_012315210.1:0-2078 GCF_000151885.1 Dipodomys ordii
TCTGAAGTAGAAGAAAGAAAAAAAGCAGAAGAAGCAGAAGAGGAAGCAGCAGGAGAAGCAGAAGCAGAAGAAGGAGAAGGAGAAAGAGAAGGATTTGGAGTAGAAGAAACAGAAGGATAAGCAGAAGCAGAAAGAGAAGGAGAAGGAGAAGCAGGAGAAGCAGAAGCAGGAGAAGCAGAAGCAGAATGAAAAGCAGAAGAAGGAGAAATTGAAACAGAAGAAGATGCAGAAGGAGAAGCAGAAGCAGAAGCAGAAGGAGAAGCAGAAGAAGGAGGAGAAGGAGAAGCAGAAGAAGGAGGAGAAGGAGAAGCAGAAGGAAAATCATAAAGAGAAACAGAAGGAGAAGAAGGAGAAGCAGAAGCGGGAGAAGCAGAAGGAGAAGAAATAGAAGAAGGAGAAGAAGTAGAAGGAGAAGCAGAAACAGAAAGAGATGCAGAAATAGAAGCAGAAGAAGCTGAAGAAGCAGAAGAAGAACTTGAAGCTGAAGGAGAAGCAGAAGAAGCAGAATCTGGAGAAGAAGAAGGAGAAGCAGAAGCAGAGAGAGAAGCAAAAGCAGAAGGAGAAGCAGAAGAAACAGAAGAAGCAGAAGCAGTAGCAGAAGAAGCTGAAGATGCAGAAGCAGAAGGAGAAGCAGAAGGAAAAGCAGAACAAGAAGGAGAAGGAGAAACAGAAGGAGAAGCAGAAGGAGAAGCAGGAAAAGGAGAAGAAGCAGTAGCAGACGGAGAAGGAGAAGCAGAAGTAGAAGAAGAAGCATAACGACAAGCACAAGCAGAAGGAGATGCAGAAGGAGAAGCAGGAGAAGCAGAAGAAGCAGAAACAGAAGGAGTAGTAGAAGAAGAAGAAGCAGAAGAAGCAGAAGCAGAAGCAGAAAGAGAAGCAGATGAAGAGAAGCAGAACGAGAAGCAGGAGAAGCAGAAGAAGAAGAAACAGAAGAAGGAGAAGTAGCAGAAGCAGAAGGAGAAGCAGAAGGAGAAGCAGAAAGTGAAGCAGAAACAGAAGGAGAAGCAGAAAGAGAAGGAGGGGAAGCAGAAGAAGCAGAAGCATAAGAATCCGAAGAAGCAGAAGCAGAACCTGAAGCAGGAGAAGTGGAAGAAGCAGAATCTGGAGAAGCAGAATGAGAAGCAGAATGAGAAGCAGAAGCAGAAGCAGAAAGAGAATCAAAAGCAGAAGTAGAAGCAGAAGAAACAGAAGAAGCAGAAGCAGTAGTCGTTGTAGCAGAAGCAGAAGGAGAAGCAGTAGGAAAAGCAGAAGAACGAGAAGGAGAAGTAGAAGCAGAAGGAGAATCAGAAGGAGAAGCAGAAGAAGGAGAAGGAGAAGCAGAAGCAGAAGAAGCAGCAGAAGGAGAAGCAGTAGCAGAAGAAGATGCAGAAGGAGAAGCAGAAGAAGCAGAAGCAGAAGAAGAAGCAGAAGTAGGAGAAGGAGAAGGAGAAGAAAGGGCAGCAGAAGCAATAGGAAAAGCAGAAGGAGAAGCAGAAGAATGAGAAGAAGAAAGAGAAGCAGGAAAAGCACAAATGCAGAATCAGGAGAAGCAGCAGCAGGAGAAGCAGAAGCAGAAGAAGATGCAGAACGAGAAGCAGGAGAAGCAGAAGAAGCAGAAGCAGAAGGAGAAGCAGAAGTAGGAGAAGGAGAAGGAGAAGGAAGGGCAGCAGAAGCAATAGGAGAAGCAGAAGGAGAAGCAGAAGGAGAAGCACAAGCAGAAAGAGAAGCAGTAGAAGCAGAAGCAGGAAAAGCAGAAGCAGAAGAAAGAGAAGAAGAAGGAGAAGAAGAAGAAGAAGAAGAAGAAGAAGAAGAAGAAGAAGAAGAAGAAGAAGAGGAAGAAGAAGAGGAAGCAGCAGCATAAGGAGAAGCATAAGGAGAAGCAGTAGAACAGCAGAAGCAGAAGCAGAAGAAAAAGAATAAGCAATCAACACAGAACTAAAAAAATGGCAAAGCCTCCCATGCTCCTGGATTGGAAAGATTAACATCGTGAAAATGGCAATACTTCCCAAGGCTATATACAAATTCAACGCAATACCTATCAAATTTCCAACCTCATTCTTCAAGGAAATAGAAGAGGCAATCCAAAAATTCATATGGAA
>NW_012315211.1:0-2078 GCF_000151885.1 Dipodomys ordii
CAATATCCCCCGCAGTGACCCGCTGTGTCCCGCTGTGTACCCCGCTGTGTCCCTGCTGTGTCCCGCTGTGTACTGCTGTGTCACCGCTGAGTCCCTCTGTGTCCCCGCTGTGTCGCACTGTGTCCCCGCTGAATTGACACTGTGTCCTGCTGGGAACCGCTGTGTCCTCGCTGTGTTTCCCGCTGTGTCAAGCTGTGTACCCCTCAGTGTCCCCCTATGTGTCCCCCTATGTGTCCCCCGCTGTGTCCCGCTGTGTCCCGCTGTGTCCTCTGCTGTGTCCCTCCTGTGTCCCCGCTGTGCCCTGCTGTATACTGCTCTGTTCCCTGCTGTGTCCCGCTGTGTCCACTGCTGTGTCCTCGCTGTGTCCCTCTTTTTCCACCGCTTGTCCCGCTGTGTCCCCCGCTGTGTCCCCCGCTGTGTCCCGCTGTGTCCTCGCTGTGTCCCCCGCTGTGTCCCGCTGTGTCCCCCGCTATGCCTTGCTGTGTCCCGTTGTGTCCCGCTGTGTCCGTGCTGTGACCCTCAGTGTCCCGGTGTGTCCCTGCTGTGGCCCCGCTGTGTCCCGCTGTGTATACCCCGCTGTGTCCAGCTTTGTCCCCGCTGTGCCTCGCTGCGTCCCACGCTCTGTCCCCCACTGTGTTCCGCTGTGTCCCCAGCTCTCTCCCGCTGTGTCCCGCTGTGTCCCCCGCTGTGTCCCGCTGTGTCCACGCAGGGTCACCGCTGTTTCCCGCTGTGTACCCCACTGTGTCCCGCGCTGTGTCCCCCGCTGTGTCCCGCTGTGTCCCCTGCTGTGTCCCGCTGTGTCCACTGCTGTGTTCTCGCTGTGTCCCGCTTTTTCCCCCGCTTGTCCCACTGTGGCCCCGCTGTGTCCCGCTGTGTATACCCCGCTGTGTCCAGCTTTGTCCCTGCTGTGTCTCACTGTGTCCCAAGCTCTGTCCCCCACTGTGTTCCGCTGTGTCCCCCGCAGTGTCCCGCTGTGTCCCGCTGTGTCCCACTGTGTTCCGTGGTGTTCCGCTTTGTCCCCCCTGTGTCCCCCACTGAGTCCCCGCTGTGTCCCCGCTCTGTCCCGCTGTGTCCTCGCTGTGACCCCCGCTGTCTCCCACTCTGTCCCCCGCTGTGTCTCACGCTTTGTCCCGTCTGTGTCCTACTGTGTCCCACTGTGTCCTGCTTTGTCCCCCACTGTGTCCCTTTGTGTCCCCAGCTGTGGAACCCACTGTGTAACGCTGTGTCCCCGCTGTATCGACGCTGTGTCCCGCTGGGTCCCGCTGTGTCCTCGTTGTGTTCCCCATTGTGTCCCGCTCTGTCCCCCGGTGTGTCCCCCGCTGTGTCCTGCTGTTTCCCCCACTGTGTCCCATTGTGTCCCGCTGTGTCCCCCGCTGTGTCCCAGCTGTGTCCCCGCTATGTCCCGCTGTGTCCCGCTGTGTCCCACTGTGACCCTGCTGTGTCCCCCTGTGTCCCCGCTTTGTCCCACTGTATCGTCACTCTGTCCCCCGCTGTGTCCCGATGTGTCCCCCGCTGTGTCCCGCTGTGTCAGGCTGTGTCCCGCTGTATCCCGCTTTGTCCCGCTGTGCCCCCACTGTGTCCCGTTTTGTTCATAGCTGTGTACCATGATGTGTAACGCTGTGTTCCCGCTGTATAGACGCTGTGTCCCGCTGTGTCCCGCTGTGTCCTTGCTGTGTTCCCCGCTGTGTCCCGCTGTGTCCCCCGCTGTGTCCCCCACTGTGTCCCCCGCTGTGTCCCCGGTGTGTACTGCTGTGTCCTGCTGTGTACTGCTGTGTCCCCAGCTGAGTTCCGCTGTGTCCCCCTATGTCCCAATGTGTCCTCGCTGTGTCAGGCTTTGTCCCGCTCTTTCGCCGCTGTGTCCCGCTGTGTCCCGCTGCGTCCCCCGCTGTGTCTCTGCAGTGTCCCCGCTGTGTCCCGCTGTGTCACACTGTGTCCCGTGGTGTCCCGCTTTGTCCCCCGCTGTGACCTCGCTGTGTTTCCCGCTCTGTCCAGCTGTGTCCACTGCTGTGACCCCGCTGTGTCCCGCTGTTTCACCACCGCTGTGTCCCGCAGTGTCCCCGTTGTCTCCCCCGCTGTCT
>NW_012315212.1:0-2078 GCF_000151885.1 Dipodomys ordii
GTCCCACGCTGTTTCCCACTGTGTCCTTTGCTGTGTCCCCCGCTGTGTCCCGCTGTGTCCCCCGCTGTCTCCCGCTGTGTCCACTGCTGTGTCCCCGCTGTGTCCCGCTTTTTGCCCCGCTGTGTCCCGCTGTGTCCTCGCTGTGTCTCCCGCTGTGTCCCGCTGTGTCCTCGCTGTGTCCCCTGCTGTGTCCCGCTGTGTGTCCCGCTGTGTCCTCGCTGTGTCCCCTGCTGTGTCCCGCTGTGTCCCCCACTGTGTCCTGATGTGTCCCGCTTTGTCCCGCTGTTTCCCTGCTGTGACCCTCAGTGTCCCAGTGTGTCCCCGCTGTGGCCCCTCTGTGTCCTGCTGTGTCCCGCTCTGTCCCTGCTGTGTCCTGCTGTGTCACGCTGTGTCCCCACTTTGTGCCCGCTGTGTCCCGCTGTGTACTCCGTTGTGTCAGGCTGTGTCCCCCGCTTTGTCCCGCTGTGTCCCCGCAGTGTCGCCGCTGTGTGCCGCTGTGTCACACTGTGTCCCATGCTGTCCTGCTTGGTCCCCAGCTGTGTCCCCCGCTGAGTACCCTCGGTGTCCTGCTGTGTCCTCGCTGTGTGCCCCGCTTTCTCCCACTTTGTCCCACGCTGTGTCCCACTGTGTCCTCGCTGTGTCCCCCGCTGTGTCCCGCTGTGTCCCCGACTCTGTCCCGCTGTTTCCCGCTGTGTCCCCTGCTGTGTCCCGCTGTGTCCCCGCAGGGTCACCGCTGTTTCGCGCTGTGTCCCGCTGTGTTCCGTGGTGTCCCGCTTTGTTTCCCGCTGTGTCCCCAGCTGAGTCCCCGCTGTGTCTCCGCTGTGTCCCCGCTGTGTCCCGCTGTGTCCTCGCTGTGTCCCCCGCTGTCTCCCACTCTGTCCCCCGCTGTGTCTGACGCTTTATCCCATCTGTGTCCCACTCTGTCCCGCTGTGTCCCGCTGTGTCCACCATTGTGTCCCTTTGTGTCCCCAGCTGTGTAACCTGCTGTGTAACACTGTGAATCCAGCTGTATCGAGGCTGTGTCCCGCTGGGTCCCTCTCTGTCCTTGCTCTGTTATTCATGTTGTCCCTCTCTGTCCCCACTGTGTCCCCTGCTCTGTCCTACTGTGTCCCCCGCTGTGTCCCGTTTTGTCCCGCTGTGTCCCCCGCTGTGTCCCTGCTGTGTCCCCGCGGTGTCACGCTGTGTCCCGATGTGTCCTGCTGTAACCCTGCTGAGTCCCCCTGTGTCCCCGCTGTGTCCTGCTGTGTCGTCGCTCTGTCCTCCGTTGTGTCCCGCTGTGTCCTCTGCTGTGTCCCGCTGTGTCACTCTGTGTCCCGCTGTATCCTGCTGTGACCCCGATGAGTCCCCGCTGTGTCCCCGCTGTGTCCCCCGCTGTCTCCCACTCTGTCCCCCGCTGTGTCTCACGCTTTGTCCCCGCTGTGTCCCACTGTGACCCGCTGTGTCCCGCTGTGCCCACACTGTGTCCCGTTATGTCCACAGCTGTGTACCACTCTGTGTAACGCTGTGTCCCCGCTGTATCTACGCTGTTCCTTGCTGTGTCCCGCTGTGTCCCCCGCTGTGTCCCCCGCTGTGTCCTCGCTGTGTCTCCAGCTGTGTCCCACTTTGTCCTAGCTGGGTCCCCCGCTGGGTCCCGCTGGGTCCCCCAATGTGTCCCACTGTGTTCCGCTGTGTCCCGCTCTGTCCCTGCTGTGTCCCGCTGTGTAACCCTGTGTGCGCGCTGTGTCCCGCTATGTACTCCGTTGTGTCCAGCTGTTTCACCGCTGTGTCCCCCGCTTTGTCCCGCTGTGTCCCGCTGTGTCCTTGGTGCCTCCCCCGCTGTGTCCCGCTGTGTCCCCCGCTGTGTCCCGCTGTGTCCCGCTGTGTCCCGCTCTGTCCCTGCTGTGTCCCACTGTGCCCTGCTGTGTCGTCGCTGTGTCCCCCGCTGTCTCCCGCTCTATCCCTCGCTGTGTCTCACGATTTGTCCTTGCTTTGTCCCACTGTGTCCCGCTGTGTCCCGCTGTGTCCCCACTGTGTCCCGTGGTATCCACAAGCTGTGTAACACGCTGTGTAATGCTGTGTACCCGCTGTATCGACGCTGT
>NW_012315213.1:0-2078 GCF_000151885.1 Dipodomys ordii
ATGCCGCACAGATGGGTAAGAGAGAAAATACCGCATCAGTCGCCATGAGCCATGAGGGGTGAGCAGCTATTTGAGGGGCGATGTGTGGGGGCGGGCGCTCCCCTTCCGCAACACGTCAGATGGCGGTCGAAACCCCGCCCTCCCCCCCTCCCCGTCGTCATGGCTACGACAGAGGAAAAGCAAATGATGATAATAATGAATCATAACAACCTATATGTATGTGTATGTCAGAACTCTCACTCCCCACTGCCGGGTAGGTGAGGACTGACTGACTGAGTGAGTGACTGACCCGACCCGTGTTTTGCCCCTCCCGCCGCCCCATCCACCTTGTCGACGGCGAGCGCGCGCCATCTAGTGGTGGTTTTGTGAATTGCAGTTTTCTCTCATGAAATGCATGGGGGAAAAAAAAGAACAAACAAACCACGCACTGACTGACTGAGAAAACCGGCCCAGGCTGGCTGGCCCCGAGAGAGACTGCCTTCTTTTCAGAGAAGGGGTGGGGTGGGGATGATGATGTGCCTCGTTGGAGTATGGGGCCCATGCATAGGCAGGCAGGCAGGCAGGCAGGCTCGGAGTGGGACCGTTGTGTGTTGGAGCGCCAGTACAGTAGCTCAAGCCCCAGGATTGACTGGCAAGTCGAGAGGAAAAGGAGGGAGGGAGTGCGGGCGGGCGGGCGGGCGGGCGGGCGGGAGAGAGAATTCAAACGAGAGAGAGAGAGAGAGACACAGACAGACAGACAGACAGACACACAGACAGACAGACAGAGACAAAGAGAGACACAGAGAGAGAAATAGAGAAACAGAAACAGAGAGACAAGAGACAGAGACGTGGTGAATTGGTCCGGCTGGACTACATACATGCTCTGTCGCGTCCGAACTTTGAGTTTCCTCAAAGATGCACGCACGCACACACACAGATACACTGAGATGCCCTCTGCCCCCTCTTCTCTCCTCTCCAATTCCCCCGCACCCTCCCCCCTCCCCCCCCGTCAGGCACCAGAAATGAGATCCCTCCCCTTCACCTATTGCGTCAATTACAAACAAAAGGCAGCGTGAGATTCAAGCAAATTTGTTTTATTTTGTTCCGAGCGTAGGGTTGTGGATTTTGGTGCGGGGGGGGTGTCGGAAGTCGTGGTCCGCCCCCCCCCCGCCTTCGGGCTTCCCTGGAGTCCTGCTCCTAATTATCTCTTTAATATCTCTTTATCTTCCAGCCCCTGCTTCCTGACCGGATGGTGATATCTGAAGCACTCAGCGGCAACCAGACAGCCAGAGGGGAACGCGAGCCATCCATGCAGGTGGCTTAACCGTCCATCCTCACCCACACCCCCGCAGGCGATTACTCGACCACGACCACGACCTCCGACACCCTCCCCACACCAAAATCCACAACCCTACCCTCGGAACAAAATAAAACAAATTTGCTTGAATCTCACGCTGCCTTTTGTTTGTAATTGACGCAATAGGCGAAGGGGAGGGATCTCATTTCTGGTGCCTGACCGGGGGCGGAGGGGGGAAGGGGCGGGGGAATTGGAGAGGAGAGAAGAGGGGGCAGAGGGCATCTCAGTGTATCTGTGTGTGTGCGTGCGTGCATCTTTGAGGAAACTCAAAGATCGGACGCGACAGAGCATGTATGTAGTCCAGCCGGACCAATTCACCACGTCTCTGTCTCTTGTCTCTCTGTTTCTGTTTCTCTATTTCTCTCTCTGTGTCTCTCTTTGTCTCTGTCTGTCTGTCTGTCTGTCTGTCTGTCTGTCTGTCTGTCTGTCTCTCTCTCTCGTTTGAATTCTCTCTCCCGCCCGCCCGCCCGCCCGCACTCCCTCCCTCCTTTTCCTCTCGACTTGCCAGTCAATCCTGGGGCTTGAGCTACTGTACTGGCGCTCCAACACACAACGGTCCCACTCCGAGCCTGCCTGCCTGCCTGCCTGCCTATGCATGGGCCCCATACTCCAACGAGGCACATCATCATCCCCACCCCACCCCTTCTCTGAAAAGAAGGCAGTCTCTCTCGGGGCCAGCCAGCCTGGGCCGGTTTTCTCAGTCAGTCAGTGCGTGGTTTGTTTGTTCTTTTTTTCCCCCATG
>NW_012315214.1:0-2078 GCF_000151885.1 Dipodomys ordii
GCTTTTGCTTCTCTTTCTGCTTCTGCTTCTCCTTCTGGTTCTCCTTCTTCTCCAGATTCTGCTTCTTCAGCTTCTCCTGCTTCTCCTTCTGCTTCAGGTTCTGCTTCTGCTTCTTCAGCTTCTATTTCTGCTTCTCCTTCTGTTTCTGCTTCTCTTTCTGCTTCTGCTTTTTATCCTTCTTCTATTTCTTTTGATTCTTCTTCTCCTGCTTCTGTTCTCCTGCTTCTCCTTCTGTTTCTCTTTATGCTTCTCCTTCTGCTTCTCCTTCTTCTGCTTCTACTTCTGCTTCTGCTTCTGCTTCTCCTTCTGCATCTTCTTCTGTTTCAATTTCTCCTTCTTCTGCTTTTCATTCTGCTTCTGCTACTCCTTCTTCTGCTTCTTCTGCTTCTCCTGCTTCTCCTTCTCCTTCTCTTTCTGCTTCTGCTTATCCTTCTGTTTCTCCTACTCCTAATCCTTCTCTTTCTCCTTCTCCTTCTTCTTCTTCTGCTTCTCCTGCTGCTTCTTCTTCTGCTTCTTCTGCTTTTTCTGTTTCTTCTTCTTCTGCTTCAGCTTCTGCTTCTTCTGCTTCTCCTTCTGCTTCTGCTCTTCTTCTTCTGTTTCTTCTGTTTCTGCTTCTCCTTCTTCTTCTTCTTCTGCTTCTCCTACTTTTCCTTCTGCTTCTCTGTCTCCTTCTCCTTCTCCTTCAATTTCTCCTTCTTGTGCTTCTCATTCTGCTTCTGCTTCTTCTTCTCCTGCTTCTGCTTCTTCTGTTTCTCCTTCTGCTTCTCCTTCTGCTTCTCTTTCTGCTTCTTATTCTGCTTCTGCTCCTCCTACTCCTAATCCTTCTCTTTCTCCTTCTTCTTCTGCATCTCGTTCTGCTTCTGCTTCTTCTGCTTGTTCGGTTTCTTCTGCTTCTGCTTTTCCAGCTTCTGCTGCTTCTGCTTCTCCTTCTGCTTCAGGTTCTCCTTCTGATTCTTCGGCTTCTTCTGTTTCTTCTGCTTCTGCTTCTCCTGCTACTGCCTCTTTTGCTTCTTTTGCTTCTCTTTCTGCTTTTCCTTCTGCTTCTGCTTCTCCTTCTGCTCTTTCTCCTTCTTCTGTTTCTTCTTCTTCTTCTGCTTCTCCCGCTTCTGCTTCTTCTGCTTCTCCTGCTTGTCCTTCTCCTTCTGCTTCTCCTTCTCCTTCTTCTGCTTCTCTTTCTGCTTCTGCTTCTTCTGATTCTCCAACTTCTCCTTCTTCTTCTTCTATTTCTGCTTCTCTTTCTGCTTCTGCATCTCCTTCTGCTTCACCTTCTGCTGCTCCTTCTCCTTCTTCTGTTTCTCCCTCTGCTTCTGCTTCTTATGCTTCTTCTTTTTCTTCTGGTTCTGCTTCTCCTGCTTCTGCTTCTTATGCTTCTACTGCTTCTTCTTCTGTTTCTTCTGCTTCTACTTCTCTTTCTGCTTCTGCTTCTCCTGCTTGTTTTTCAGCTTCTTCTGCTGCTTTTTCTACTTCTCCTTCTGCTTCTCTTTTTGCTTCTCCTTCTGCTTCTGCTTCTTCTGTTTCTCGTGCCTGAATTTCTGGTTCTACTTCTTCTGCTGCTTCTCCTTCTGCTTCTGCTTCTCCTTCTGCTTCTGTTTCTGCTTCTTCTCTTTCGGCTTCTCCTGCTTCTGCTTCTTGTCCTCCTCCTGCTTCTCTTTCTGCTTCTCATTCTGCTTCTGCTTCTCCTTCTGCTTCTGCTTCTCCTCCTTCTCCTTCTCCTACTTCTGCTTCTCTTTCAGCTTCTGTTTTTCTGCTTCTCCTGCTTCTCCTTCTGCTTGTGCTTGTCCTTATGCTTCTTCTTCTGCCTCTGCTTCTCCTTCTCCTTCTTTTGCTTCACCTTTTGCTTCTGCTTCTTCTGCTTTTCCTGCTTCTCCTTCTGCTTCTGCTTCTTCTGCTTCTCCTTCTGCATCTTCTTCTGCTTCTGCTTCTCCTTCTCCTTCTTCTGCTTCTCCTTCTGATTCTCCTTCTGCTTCTTCTTCTTCTGCTTTACCTGCTTCTCTTTCTGCTTCTCCTTCTGCTTCTCCTTCTGTTTCTCCTTCTCCTTCTTGTTCTTCTGCTTTTCCTTCTGCTTTTCCTACTGCTTC
>NW_012315215.1:0-2078 GCF_000151885.1 Dipodomys ordii
TCACGGGAACACAGCGAGGACACAGCGGGACACAGCGTCGATACAGCGGGGTATCTACAGCGTTACACAGCGTGGTACACAGATTTGGACACAACGGGACACAGTGGGGACACAGCCGGACACAGTGGGACACAGTGGGACACAGCAGGGACAAAGCGTGAGACACAGCGGGGGACAGAGAGGGAGAAAGCAGGGGACACAGCGAGGACACAGCGGGACACAGCGGTGACACAACGGGGACTCAGCGGGGGACACAGCGGGACACAGCGGGCGACACTGCGGGACACAATGTGGGACAGAGCGTCGGACACAGCGAGACACAGCGGGGACAAAGCTGGACAAAGGGCGGTACACAGAGGGACACAGCAGGGACACAGCGGGGAAACAGCGTGACACAAAAGGACACAGCGCGACACAGCGGGGGACACAGCGAGGACACAGCGGCACACAGTGGGGACACAGCAAGGACAGAGCGGGACACAGCGGGGGACAAAGCGGGACATAGCGGGGGACACAGCGGGGACACAGCGGGACACAGCGGGACACAGTATGGGATACAGGAAGGACACAGCGGTACACAGCGGGGGACAGAGCGAGGACATATTGGGACACAGCGGGGACACAGCGGGACTCAGCGGGGGACATAGCAGTACACAGCGGGACACAGCGGGACACAGAGGGGAAATAGCATGGACTCAGCGGGGGACACAGCGAGACTCCGCTGGGGACTCAGAGGGGTACACAGCGGGACACAGCGGGGAAAAAAGCGAGTCCAAAGCGGTACACAGCGTGGGACACAGGCGAGGACACAGCGGGACACAGCGGGACATAGTGGGGACAAAGCTGTAGACACAGCGGTACACAATGGCGGACACAGCGGTACACAGCGGGGGACACAGGGAGGACACAGCGGGACCCAGCGGGATCCAGCCTCGATACAGCGGGGACACAGCGGGACACAGCGAGGTACACAGCTGGGGACACAACAGGACACAGCGGGGGACACAGCGAGGACACAGCGGGACACGGTGGGACACAGCGGGACACTGCGGAAACATAGCGAGACACAGCGGGGTACAGAGCGGGACACAGCGGAACACAGCTGGGGACATAGCGGGGACACAGCAGGACACAGCGGGGGACACAGCGAGGACGCAGCGGGACACAGTGGAACTCAGCGGGGGACAAAGCGGGAGACAGCGGGGACACAGCGAGCACACAGCAGGACACAGCGGCCACACAGAGGGGACTCAGTGGGGGACACAGCGGGGGACAAAGAGGGACACCACGGGACACAGTGAGACACAGCGGGACACAGCGGGACACTGTGGGGACACAGTAGGACAAAGCGGGGGACACAGCGGGACACAACGGAACAAAGCGGGGGACAGAGCGGAGACAGTGTAGGGCCACAGCGGGACACCTCGGTGACACAGCTGGACACAGCGGGGTACACAGCGGTACACAGCGGGCACACAGTGGGGACACAGCGGGACACATCGGGGACAGAGCGGGACACAGTCGGACACAGCGGGACACAGGGGGAGACACAGCGGGACACAGCGGGGGACCCAGCGAGGACACAGCGGGACACAGCGGGGGACACAGCGAGGACTCAGCGGGGGACACAGCAGGGGACACAGCGGGACACAGCGGGAAACACAGCGAGGACACATCGGGACACAGCGGGACACAGCGTCGATACAGAGGGGACTCAGCGGAGGACACAGCGGGGGAAACAGCGGGGGACAAAGTGGGATACCTTGGGACACAGTGTGACACAGCGGGACACAGCGGGGACACTGCGGGGACACAGCAGGACAAAGCGGGGGACATAGCGGGACACAGCGGCACACAGCGGGGGACTCAGCCGGACACAGCGGGGGAAACAGTGGGGGACACAGTGGGACACGGTGGGACACAGCGGGGGACACATGGGGAACACAGCGGAACACAGCGGGGACACAGCTGTGACTCAGCGGGGGACACAGCAGTATACAGCAGGACACAGCGTGGATACAGCAGGTACACAGCGGGGGACACAGCGGGACACAGCGGGACTAAGCGGGGAACACAGC
>NW_012315216.1:0-2078 GCF_000151885.1 Dipodomys ordii
GTCCCCCCGCTGTGTCCCGCTGTGTCCCGCTGTGTCTACTGCTGTGTCCCCGCTGTGCGCCCGCTGTGTCCTGCTGAGTACCCCGCTGTGTCCAGCTGTGTCCCCGCTGTGTCCCGCTGTGTCCCCTCTCTGTCCCATGCTGTCCCCCGCTGTGTCCCCCGCTGCCCGCTGTGTCCCACTGTGTCCCACTGTGTCCCCCTGTGTGTCCCCCTGTTTCCCGCAGTGTCCCCGCTGTGTCCCGCTGTGTCACACTATGTCCTGTGGTGTCCGGCTTTGTCACCCGCTGTGTCCCCCGCTGAGTCCCCTCTGTGTCCCCGATGTGTCCTGCTGTGTCCCCCGCTGTGTCCCGTTGTGTCCCGCTGTGTCCTCCGCTGTGTGCCTGCTGTGTCCCTGCTGTGTCCGCGCTCTGTCCTGCTGTGTCCCGCTGTGTCCTCGCTGTGTCCCACGCTGTGTCCCGCTGTGTCCTCACTGTGTCCTCTGCTGTGTCCCGTTGTGTCCCCAGCTGTGTACCCCGCTGTGTCCCGCTGTGTCCCCGCTGTATCGACGCTGTGTCCCGCTGGGTCCCGCTGTGTCCTCGCTGTGTTCCCCGTTGTGTCCCACTGTGTCCCCCGCTCTGTCCCCCGCTGTGTCCTGCTGTGTGACCCGTTGTGTCCCGTTGTGTCCCCAGCTCTGTACCCCGCTGTGTCCCGCTGTGTCCCCGCTGTATCGACGCTGTGTCCCGCTGTGTCCCGCTGTGTCCTCGCTGTGTCCCCCGCTGTGTCCCCCGCTGTGTACCTCACTGTGTTCCGCGTGTCCCTCATGTATCGACGCTGGGTCCCGCTGGGTACCGCTGTGTCATCCCTGTGATCCCCGCTGTGTCCCGCTGTGTCCCCCGCTGTGTCTCTGCTGTGTCCCCGCTGAGTACCGCTGTGTCCCGCTGTGTCCCAATGTGTCCTCGCTCTGTCCCCCGTGTGTCCCGTTGTGTCCTCCCTGTGCCCCCGCTGTGTCCCGCTGTGTCCCTCGCTATGTCCCGCTGTGTCCCCCGCTGTGTCCCACTGTGTCCTGCTGTGTCCCAGGCTTTGTGCCGCTGTGTCCTCGCTGTGTCCCCCGCTGTGTCCCGCTGTGTCCTGCTGTGTCACGCTGTTTCCCCGCTGCATCCCCGCTGTGTCCTTCTGTGTACCCCGCTGTGTCCAGCTTTGTCCCCGCTGTGTCTCGCTGTGTCCCACGCTCTGTCCCCCACTGTGTCCCGCTCTGTCCTCCTCTGTGTCCCGATTTGTCCCCCGCTGTGTCCCACTGTGTCCCCGCAGGGTCACTGCTGTTTCCCGCTGTGTCCCGCTGTGTTCCGTGGTGTCCCACTTTGTCTCCCGCTGTGTCCCCCGCTGAGTCCCTGCTATTTCACCGCTGTGTCCCGCTGTGTCCTCGCTGTGTCCCCCGCTGTCTCCCGCTCTGTCCCTCGCTGTGTCTCACGCTTTGTCAATGCTGTGTCCCACTGTGTCCCGCTGTGTCCGGCTGTGCCCCCACTGTGTCCCGTTGTGTCCACAGCTGAGTACCACGCTGTGTAACGCTGTGTGCCCACTGTATCGACGCTGTGTCCCGCTGGGTCCCGCTGTGTCCTCGCTGTGTTCCCCACTGTGTCCCGCTGTGTCCCCCGCTTTGTCCTCGCTGTGTCCCCCGCTGTGTCCTGCTGTGTCCTCGCTGTGTCCCCCGCTGGGTCCCGGTGGGTCCTGCTGTGTCCTCGCTGTGTCCACCGCTGTGTCCCGTTGTGTCCCCAGCTGTGTCCCCCGCTATGTCCCGATGTGTCTTCTGCTGTGTCCATGCTATGTCTTGCTGTGTCGCGCTGTGTCCCCCGCTGTGTCCGCTGCTGTGTACTGCTGTTTTCCCCGCTGTGTCACCAATGTGTCCCGCTGTGTCCTCGCTGTGCCCCACTCTGTCCCGTTGTGTCCACAGCTGGGTACCACGCTGTGTAACCCTGTGTCCCCGCTGTATCGACTCTGTGTCCTGCTGGGTCCCGTTGTGTCCTCGCTGTGTTCCCCGCTGTGTCCCTCTGTATCCCCAGCTGTGTCCCCCGCTGTGTCCCGCTGTGTCCTCGCTAGGTCCCC
>NW_012315217.1:0-2078 GCF_000151885.1 Dipodomys ordii
TCAGGAGAAGCAGAAACAGAGGAAACGAAGAAGAAGCAGAAGAAGCAGAAGCGGGAGAAGCAGAAGAAGAAGAAGAAGAAGAAGAAGAAGAAACAGAAGAAGGAGAAGGAGCAGAAGGAGAAGCAGAAGCAAAAGGAGAAGCAGAAAGAGAAGCAGAAGAAGCATTAGCAGGAGAAGCAGAAGCAGAAGAAACAGAAGAAGCCGAAGAAGCAGAAGCAGGACCTGAAGCAGAAGAAACAGAACAAGCAGAAGAAGCAGAAGCAGAACGAGAAGCAGAAGAAGAAGAAGGAGAAGGAGAAAGAGAAGGAGTAGGAGTAGGAAGAGCAGAAGGAAAATCAGAAGCAGAACGAGAAGCAGAAGGAGCAGGAGAAGGAGAAGCAGAAGGAGAATCAGAAGGCAAAGCAGAAGAAGGAGAAGTAGAAGCAGAAGAAGCAGCAGAAGGAGAAGCAGAAGCAGAAGATGCAGAAGGAAAAGCAGGAGAAGCAGAAGAAGCAAAAGCAGAAGGAGAAGCAGAAGTAGGAGAAGGAGAAGGAAGGGCAGCAGAAGCAATAGGAGAAGCAGAAGGAGACACAGAAGCAGAATGAGAAGCAGAAAGAGAAGCAGTAGAAGCAGAAGTAGCAGGAAAAGCAGAAGCAGACGAAAGAGAAGAAGAAGAAGAAGAAGAAGAAGAAGAAGAAGAAGAAGAAGAAGAAGAAGAAGAAGAAGAAGAAGAAGAAGAAGAAGAAGAAGAAGAAGAAGAAGAAGAAGGAGAAGGAGAAGGAGAAGGAGAAGGAGAAGGAGAAGAAGATGAAGAAGAAGAAGACGAAGAAGAAGAAGAAGAAGAAGAAGAAGAAGAAGAAGAAGAAGAAGAAGAAGAAGAAGAAGAAGAAGAAGAAGAAGAAGAAGAAGAAGAAGAAAAAGGAGAAGCATAAGGAGAAGCAGTAGAAGCAGAAGAAGCAGAAGCAGGAGAAGGAGAAGATAAAGAATAAGCAAAAGAAGCAGAAGCAGAAGCAGTGGGGGAAGCAGAAGAAGGAGAAGGAGAAGGAGCAGCAGAAGGAGAAGCAGAAGCAGAATGAGAAGCAGAAACAGAAGGAGAACAAGAAGGAGAAGCAGGAGAATCAGAAGAAGCCGAAGTAGAAGCAGAAAGAGAAGGAGAAGAAGGAGAAGCAGAAGTTACATCATAAGAAACAGAAGAAGAAGAAGCAGAAGAAACAGAAGCAAAAGAAACAGAAGAAAGAGAAGAGCAGAAGCAGAAGAAGAAGGAGAAGCAGAAGAAGAAGGAGAAGCAGAAAGAGAAGCAGGAGAAGCAGAAGAAGCAGGAGAAGCAGAAGCAGAAGAAACAGGAGAAGCCGAAGAAGCAGAAGCAGAATCTGAAGCAGAAGGAGAAACAGAAGAAGCACAATCTGAAGCAGAAGCAGAAGAAACAGAAATAGTAGAATAAGCAGAAGCAGAAGCAGCAGGAGAAGCAGAAGATGAAGATGGAGAAGGCGAAAGAGGAAGGTTAGGAGTAGGAGAAGCAAAAGGATAAGCAGAAGCAGAAAGAGACGCAGAAGGAGAAGCAGCAAGAGAAGTAGGAGAAGCAGAAGAAGCAGAAGCAGGAGAAGCAGAAGTAACAGAAGACGCAGAAGCAGAATGAGAATCAGAAGGAGAAATTGAAGCAGAAGCAGAAGCAGAAGGAGAAACAGAAGCAGAAGGAGAAGCAGAAGAAGGAGAAGGAGAAGGAGAAGCAGAAAGAGGAGCCGAACGAGAAGCAGGAGAAACAGAAGCAGGAGAAGCAGAAACAGAAGAAACAGAAGAAGAGAAGAAACAGAAGGAGAAGCAGAAACAGAAGGAAAAGCAGAAAGAGAAGCAGAAGAAGCAGCAGCAGGAGAAGCAGAAGCAGAAGAAGGAGAAGCAGAAGCAGAATAAGCAGAAGCAGAACCTGAAGCAGAAGGAGAAGCAGGAGAAGCAGAATCTGGAGAAGCAGAAGGAGAAGCAGAAGTAGAAAGAGAAGCAAAATCAGAAGGAGAAGCAGAACCACAAGCAGAAGAAACAGAAGAAGCAGAGGCAGTAGCAGAAGAAGCAGAAGATGCAGAAGCAGAAGGAGAAGCAGAAGGAAA
>NW_012315218.1:0-2078 GCF_000151885.1 Dipodomys ordii
CTCGCTTTGTTTCCCGATGTGTCCCTCTGTGTACCACTCTGTGACCTCGCTGTGTCCCGCTCTGTACCTGCTGTGTCCCGCTATGTTCCCGCAGTGTCCCCGCTGTGTCCCGCTGTGTCCTCGCTTTGTCCACCGCTGTGTCCTGTTGTGTCTTCAGCTGTGTACCCCGCTGTGTCCCGCTGTGTCCCCTCTGTATCGACGCTGTGTCCTGCTGGGTCCCGCTGGGTCCTCGATGTGTTCCTCGTTGTGTCCCGCTGTGTCCCCCGCTGTGTTCCCCGCTGTGTCTCTGCTGTGTCCCTGCTGTGTCCCCGCTGTGTCCCGCTGTGTCCCGCTTTGTCCTCGCTGTGTCCCAAGCTGTGTCCCGCTGTGTCCTGCTGTGTCCCCGCTGTGTCCCACTCTGTCCGCCGCTGTATCCCGCTGTGTACCGCTGTGTCCCCCTGTGTCCTGCTGTGTCCACGCTGTGTTCCCGGCTGTGTCCCGCTGTGTACCCCTCTGTGTCCCCCGTTGTGTCCCGCTGTGTCCCCCGCTGTGACCCGCTGTGTCCCGCTTTGTCCCCTGCTGTGTCCCCACTGTGTGCCCCTTGTGTCCCGCTGTGTACCCCGCTGTGTCCAGCTTTGTTCCCGCTGTGTCCCGCTGTGTCCCCTCTCTGTCCCCTGCTGTCCCCCTTAGTGTCTCCCGCTGTGTCCCCTCTCTGTCCCCTGCTGTCCCCCGCTGTGTCTCCCGCTGTGTCCCGCTGTGTCCCGCTGTGTCGCCCGCTTTGTCCCGCTGGGCCCCTGCAGTGTCCTCGCTGTGTCACACTGTGTCACACTGTGTCCCATGTTGTCCCGCTTTGGCCCCCGCTGTGACCTCGCTGTGTTTCTCGCTGTGTCCCACTGTGTACCCTTCTGTGTCCCCCGCTGTGTCCCGCTGTGTACCCCGCTGTGTCCAGCTGGGTCTTCGCTTTGTCCCTCGCTGTCTCCTGCTTTGTCCCACGCTGTGTCCCGCTGTGACCCGCTGTGTCCTCGCTGTGTCCCCCGCTGTGTCCCGCTGTGTCCCCCGCTGTGACCCGCTGTGTCCTGCTGTGTCCCCCACTGTGTCCCTGCTGTCTCCCCGGTGTGTCACACTGTTTCCCGCTGTGTACTGCTGTGTCTCCCGCTGAGTTCCTCTGTGTCCCGCTGTGTCCCAATGTGTCCTTGCTGTGTCACGCTCTGTCCTGCTCTGTCCCCGCTGTGTCCTGCTTTGTCCCGCTGTGTCCCCACTGTGTGCCCGCTGTGTCCCTCTGTGTACCCCGCTGTGTCCGCTGTGTCTCCTCTCTGTCCTCTGCTGTCCCCCGTTGTGTCCCCCGCTGTGTCCCCCGCTGTGACCCGCTGTGTCCCGCTGTGTCCCCCGCTGTGTCCCCACTGTGTGCCCCCTGTGTCCCACTGTGTACCCCGCTGTGTCCAGCTGTGTTCCCGCTTTGTCCACTGCTGTGTCCTGCTGCGTACCCCGCTGTGTCCCGCTATGTTCCCGCAGTGTCCCCGCTGTGTCCCGCTGTGTCCCACTGTGTCCCGTGGTGTCCCAGTTTGTCCTTCGCTGTGTCCCCAGGTGAGTCCCCGCTGTGTCCCGCTGTGTCCCCCACTGGGTAACGCTGTGTCCCCACAGGGTCACCGCTGTTTCCCGCTGTGACCCGCTGTGTTCCGTGGTGTCCCGCTTTGTCCCCCGCTGTGTCCCCGGCTGAGTCCCCACTGTGTCCCCCGCTTTGTACCGCTGTGTCCGTGCAGTGTCCCCGCTGTGTCCCAATGTGTCACACTGTCCCGTGTTGTCCTGCTTTGTCCCCCGCTGTGTCCGCCACTGAGTCCCCTCTGTGTCGCAACTGTGTGCCGCTGTGTCCTCACTGTGTCCCCCGCTGTGTCCCGCTGTGTCCCCCGCTGTGACCCGCTGTGTCCTGCTGTGTCCCCCACTGTGTCCCTGCTGTCTCCCCGGTGTGTCACACTGTTTCCCGCTGTGTACTGCTGTGTCTCCTGCTGAGTTCCTCTGTGTCCCGCTGTGTCCCAATGTGTCCTCGCTGTGTCACGCTCTGTCCTGCTCTTTCCCCGCTGTGTCCTGCTTTGTCCCGCTGT
>NW_012315219.1:0-2078 GCF_000151885.1 Dipodomys ordii
GAAGAAGAAGAAGGAGAAGGAGAATGAGAAGGAGTAGGAGTAGGAAGAGCAGAAGGAGAATCAGAAGCACTTCGAGAAGCAGAAGGAGCAGCAGAAGGAGAAGCAGAAGGAGAAGCTGAAGGAGAAGCAGAAGAAGGAGAAGCTGAAGCTAAGAAGCAGCTGAAGGAGAAGCAGAAGCAGAGAAGATGCAGTAGGAGAAGCTGGAGAAGCGGAAGAAGCGAAGGCGGAAGAAGAGGCGGAGGTAGGAGAGGGAGAGGGAGAAGGAAGGGCGGCGGAAGCGATAGGAGAAGCAGAAGGAGAAGCAGAAGAATGAGAAGAAGAAAGAGAATCAGGAGAAGCAAAAATGCAGAAGCAGGCGAAGCAGAAACAGAAGATACAGAAGAAGAAGAAGAAGAAGAAGAAGAAGAAGAAGAAGAAGAAGAAGAAGAAGAAGAAGAAGAAGAAGAAGAAGAAGAAGAAGAAGAAGAAGAAGAACAAGAAGAAGAAGAAGAAGAAGAAGAAGCATAAGGAGAAGCATAAGGAGAAGAAGTAGAAGCAGAAGAAGCAGAAGCAGGAGAAGCAGAAGCAGAAGAAAAAGAATAAGCAAAAGAAGCAGAAGCAGAAGCACTGGGAGAAGCAGAAGCAGAAGGAGGAGAAGTAGAAGCAGAAAGAGAAGCAGAAACAGAAGGACAACAAATGGAGAAGCAGGAGAATCAGAAGTAGCAGAAGTAGAATCAGAAGAAACAGAAGAAGAAGAAGAAACAGAAGCAAAAGAAACAGAAGAAGGAGAAGAGCAGAAGCAGAAGCAGAAGGAGAAGCAGAAGCAGAAGGAGAAGCAGAAAGAGAAGCAGGAGAAGCAGAAGAAGCAGGAGAAGCAGAAGCAGAAGAAACAGAAGAATCTGAAGAAGCAGAAGCAGAATCTGAAGCAGAAGGAGAAACAGAAGAAGCACAATCTGAAGCAGAAGCAGAAGAAATAGAAATAGTAGAATAAGCAGAAGCAGAAGAAGCAGGAAAAGCAGAAGAAGCTGACGGAGAAGGCGAGAGAGAAGGATTAGGAGTAGGAGAAGCAAAAGGATAAGCAGAAGCAGAAAGAGACGCAGAAGAAAAGCAGCACGAGAAGTAGGAGAAGCAGGAGAAGCAGAAGCAGGAGAAGCAGAAGAAACGAAGACGCAGAAGCAGAATGAGAAGCAGAAGGAGAAATTAAAGCAGAAGCAGAAGGAGAAATTGAAGCAGAAGCAGAAGGAGAAGCAGAAGAAGGAGAAGGAGAATCAGAAAGAAAAGCAGATAGAGAAGCAGAACGAGAAGCAGGAGAAGCAGAAGCAGGAGAAGCAGAAGCAGAAGAAACAGAAGAAGGAGAAGAAGCAGAAGCAGAAGGAGAAGCAGAAACAGAAGGAGAAGCAGAAAGAGAAAGAGTGGAAGCAGAAGAAGCAGAAGCAGGAGAAGCAGAAGCATAAGAATCCGAAGAAGCAGAAGCAGAACCTGAAGTAGAAGAAGAAGCAGAAGAAGCAGAATCTGCAGAAGCAGAAGGAGAAGCAGAAGCAGAAAGAGAATCAAAAGCAGAAGGAGAAGCAGAAGAAACAGAAGAAGCAGAAGCAGTAGCAGAAGAAGCTGAAGATGTAGAAGCAGAAAAAGAAGCACAAGAAATAGCAGAAGAACGAGAAGGAGAAGGAGAAACAGAAGGAGAAGCAGAAGGAGAAGCAGAAAGAGAATCAGGAAAAGCAGAAGAAGCAGAAGCAGACGGAGAAGCAGAAGAAGGAGGAGAAGCTGAAGCAGAAGAAGAAGCAGAAGGAAAAGCACAAGCAGAAGGAGATGCAGAAGGAGAAGCAGGAGAAGGAGAAGAAGCAGAAGCAGAAGGAGAAGAACTAAAGAGAAGAAGCAGAAGCAGAAGAAGCAGAAGTAGAAAGAGAAGCCGATGAAGAGAAGCAGAACGAGAAGCAGGAGAAGCAGAAGAAGCAGAAGCGGGAGAAGCAGAAGAAGAAGAAACAGAAGAAGGAGAAGGAGCAGAAGCTGAAGGAGAAACAGAAGCAGAAGGAGAAGCAGAAAGAGAAGCAGGAAAAGCAGAAAAAGCTGAAGCTGGAGAAGCTGAAGCTGAAGAAACT
>NW_012315220.1:0-2077 GCF_000151885.1 Dipodomys ordii
AAAGCGGGGACACAGTGGGGACACAGCAGGGGTACACAGTGTGACACAGCAGGGGATACAGTGAGGACACAGAGGGGACATAGAGAGACACTGCGGGACAGAGTGGGACACAGCGGGGACAGAGAGACATAGCAGTTACACAGCGAGGACACACCAGGGATACAGAGGGACACAGTGGGGACACAGCGGGGACACAGCAGGACCCAGCGGGACCCAGCAGGGACACAGCGGGGACACAGCAGGACACAGCGGGGGACAGAGGAGGACACAGAGGCGGACACAGCGGGACACAGCGGGACAGATCGGGACACAGCGGGGACACAGCGAGGACACAGCAGGACACAGCAGGGAACACAGCGGGGAACACAGCGGGACACAGCGGGGGACATAGCATGGACACAGCGGGTCACAGCCGGGAAATAGTGGGGGACACAGCGGGGGACACAGCGGGATACAGAAGGACACAGCGAGGACACAGCGGGACACAGGAGGACACAGCGGGGACACAGCGGGGACACAGCAGGGGACACAGTGGGACACAGCAGGGGATACAGCGAGGACACAGAGGGGACATAGGGGGACACTGCGGGACACAGTGGAACACAGCGGGGTCAGAGAGACATAGCAGTTACACAGCGAGGACACACCAGGGACACAGAGGGACACAGCGGGGACACAGCGGGGACACAGCGGGGGACACAGTGGGGGACACAGCTGTAAACAGCGGGGGACACAGGGGGACTCAGCGGGGGACACAGCAAAGAACACAGCGGGACACAGCGGGGGACACAGGGGAACACAGAGGGACACAGCGGACACAGCTGGGGACACAGCGGGTGACACAGGGGGAAAACAGCAGGAAAAAGCGGGGGACACAGAGATTACACAGCAGGACACAGCGGGGGACACATCAGGACACAGCGGGATACACAGAGGCAGACACAGCGGTACACATCGGGACACATCAGGGACACAGCGGGACACAGCGGTCCACAGCGGGGACAAAGCAGGACACAGCGGGACACAGCGGGGGACACATCAGGGGAGAGCAGGCACACAGCGGGACACAGCGGGACACAGCGGGACACAGCGGGACACAGAGGGGAAAAGAGCGGGACACACAGCGGGACACAGCGGGACACAGCATGGACTAAGCGGGTCACAGTGGGGAAATAGTGCGGGACAGAGCGGGGGACACAGAGGGATACAGAAGGACACAGCGAGGACACAGCGGGACACAGGAGGACACAGCGGGGACACAGCAGGGACACAGCGGGGGACACAGTGGGACACAGCGGGGACACAGACGGACTCAGCGGTTACACAGCGAGGACACACCAGGGACACAGAGGGACACAGCGGAGACACAGCAGAGACACAGTGAGACACAGCGAGGACACAGCAGGACACAGTGTGGGCTACAGCAGGGGACAGCGGTGACACACCGGCAGAAAGCGGGGACACAGTGGGACACAGCGGGACACAGCGGGGGACACAGCGGGACACAGTGGGGGACACAGCGGGGGACACAGTGGGACACAGCTGGGGACACAGCGAGGACACAGCGGGACACAGCGGGGGACACAGCGGGGGACAGTGGGGACACACATGTGGACAGCGGGGACACAACGGGACACAGCGGGGGACATCGGGGACACAATGGGACAAAGCGGGACACAGCGGGGACACAGCAGGGACACAGCGGGTCACAGCCAGGACACAGTGGGGGACACAGCGAGGACACAGTGGGACACAGAGGATACACAGAGAGGACACAGGGTGACACATGGGGACACAGTGGGACACAGCGGGTGACCCAGCGAGGACACAGCGGGACACAGCGGGAAAGAGCAGGTCACAGCGGGGGACACAGCCGGGGACACAGCGGGACACAGCGGGACACAGCGTGGGACACAGCAGGGACACATCGGGTCACAGCGGGGACACAGTGGGGGACACAGCAAGGACACAGCGGGACACAGAGGGATACACAGCGGGACACAGCGGGACACAGTGGTACACAGCGGGGACACAGCAGGGTATACAGCAGGACACAGAGGGGAACAAAGGGGGCACA
>NW_012315221.1:0-2077 GCF_000151885.1 Dipodomys ordii
TACTCTTTCGCCTTCTCCTTCTTCTTCTTCTGCTTTTCCTGCTGCTTCTGCTTCTGCTTATTGTACTATTTCTGTTTCTTCTGCTTCTTCTTCAGATTGTGCTTCTTCTGTTTCTCTTGCTTCAGATTCTGCTTCTGCTTCTTTGGCTTCTCCTGTTTCTTCTGCTTCTGCTTCTTCTACTTCTCCTGCTTCTCTTTCTGCTTCTCCTTCTGCTTCTCCTTCTGCTTCTGCTCTTCTCCTTCTTCTGTTTCTTTTGCTTCTGTTTCTTCTTCTTCTTCTTCTTCTTCTTCTTCTTCTTCTTCTGTTTCTTCTGATTCTACTTCTGCTTCTCCTTCTTCTCCTCTTTGTGCTTCTACTTCTGCTTCTTCTGATTCTCCTGCTTCTCCTTCTTGTTCTCCTTCTGTTTCTGCTTCTCTTTCTGCTTCTGCTTCTCCTTCTACTTCTTCTTCTGCTTCTTTTTCTTCTGCTTCTGGTTCTCCTGATTCTGCTTCTTCTGTTTCCACTGCTTCTCCTTACGCTTCTCCTTATGCTGCTATTTCTTCTTCTTTTTCTTCGTCTTCTTCTTCTTCTTCTTCATCTTCTTCTCTTTCGTCTGCTTCTGCTTTTCCTGCTTCTTCTGCTTTCTACTGCTTCTCTTTCTGCTTCTCATTCTACTTCTGCTTCTCCTTCTGCTTCTACTATTGCTTCTGCTGCCCTTCCTTCTCCTTCTCCTTCTCCTACTTCTGCTTCTCTTTCTGCTTCTGCTTCTTCTGCTTCTCCTGCTTCTCCTTATGCATCTTCTTCTCCTTCTGCTTCTCCTTCTCCTTCTCCTTTTGCTGCTCCTTCTCCGTCTTCTACTACTCCCTCTGATTCTGCTTCTTATGCTTTTTCTTTTTTTTCTGCTTCTCCTGCTTCTGCTTCTTCTGCTTCTCCTGCTGCTCCTTATGCTTCTCCTTCTTCTCTTCTTCGTCTTCTTCTTCTTCTTCTTCTTCTTCTTCTTCTTCTTCTTCTTCTTCTGCTTCTGCTTCTGCTTCTGCTTCTGCTTCTGCTTCTGCTTCTGCTTCTACTGCTTCTCGTTCTGCTTCTCATTCTGCTTCTGCTTCTCCTTCTGCTTCTCCTATTGCTTCTGCTGCTCTTCCTTCTCCTTCTCCTACTTCTACTTCTTCTTCTACGTCTGCTTCTTCTGCTTCTCCTTATGCTTCTCCTTCTCCTTCTTCTTCTTCTTCTTCTTCTTCTTCTTCTTCTTCTTCTTCTTCTTCTTCTTCTTCTTCTTCTTCTTCTTCTTCTTCTTCTTCTTCTCTTTCTTCTGCTTCAGTTTTCCTTCTTCTTCTGCTTCTACTGCTTCTCTTTCTGCTTCTCATTCTGCTTCTGCTTCTCCTTCTGTTTATCCTATTGCTTCTGCTGACCTTCCTTCTCCTTCTCCTTCTCCTACTTCTGCTTCTCCTTCTGCTTTTGCTTCTTCTGCTTCTCCTGCTTATCCTATTGCTTCTGCTGCTCTTCATCTCCTTCTCCTACTTCTACTTCTTCTTCTGCGTCTGCTTGTTCTGCTTCTCCTGCTTTTCCTTCTGCACCTTCTTCTGCTTCTTCTTCTCCTTCTGCTGCTTCTTCTGCTTCTGCTTCTCCTTCTGCTTCTGCTTCTGTTTTTCCTTCTCCTTTTTTCTGCTTTTTCTGCTTCTCCTGCTTATCCTTCTGCTTCAAGTTCTGCTTCTGCTTCTTCGGATTCTTATGCTTCTGCTTCTCCTGCCTCTGCATCTTCTGCTTCCCCTCCTTCTCTTTCTGCTTCTCCTTCTGTTCTGCTTCTCCTTCAGCTTCTGCTTCTGGTCAATCTCTCTTCTGCTTCTGCTTCTCCTGCTCCTGTTTCTGCATCTCCAGCTTCTCCTTCTGCTGCTCTTTCTGCTTCTCCTGCTGCGAGTCCTTGGTCTCCTCCATCTTGGGGGAAAGGGTCTTCTTCTCCGAATGGAAGTCCTTCTTATCCTAATCGCTCATCCGCTTTTCCTTCTGCTTCTCCTTCTGCTTAAGCATCTTCGGCTTCAAAAGCTAATGCCTATGCGTAATCTGCATATTCTGCTTCTCCCTCAGCAAGGATTCTCCATCAGAA
>NW_012315222.1:0-2077 GCF_000151885.1 Dipodomys ordii
CGGGGAACACAGGCGTTTACACAGCGTGTACACAGCTGTAGACACAACGGGACTCAGTGGGGGCACAGCGGGACACAGTGGTAAACAGCGGGGACAAAGCGAGAGACACAGCGGGGGACAGAGCGGGAGACAGAGGGACACAGTGGTGACACAGCGGGGACAAAGCTGGACACAGCAGGGTACACAGAGGGATACAGCGGGGACACAGCGGGAAAACAGCGTGAGACAGCAGCACAAAGAGGGACAGAGTGGGGGACACAGCGGGACACAGCGGGGGACACAGCAGTACACAGCGGGACACAAGGGGACACAGCAGGGACACAGCAGGGACACAGAGGGGGGCACAGCGGGACACAGCGGGGGACATAGAGGGGTACACAGTGGGACCCAGCGGGGAACACAGCGAGGACACAGCGGGACCCAGCGGGGGACACAGCGAGGACACAGAGTGGACACAGCGGGACACAGTGGGGTACACAGCTGGGGACACAACGGGACACAGCGGGACACAGCGGGGACACAGCAGAAGACACAGCAGGACACAGTGAGGGACACAGCGGGACACAGAGGGGAACACAGGGAGGACACAGCGGGACCCACCGGGACCCAGCGTCGATACAGAGGGGACACAGCGGGACACAGCGGGGTACACAGCTGGGGACACAACGGGACACAGCGGGGGACACAGCGATGACACAGCGGGACACAGCGGGGACACTGCGGGAACATAGCGGGTCACAGCGGGGTACACAGCGGGACACAGCAGGACACAGCTGGGGTCACAGCGAAGACACAGTGGGACACAGAGGGGGACACAGCGAGGACACAGCGGGACACAGCGAAACACAGCGGGGGACAAAGCGGGAGACAGCGGGGGACACAGCGTGGACACAGCGGGACACAGTGGCGACACAGAGGGGACTCAGTGGGGGACACAGCGGGGGACAAAGCGGGACACCACGGGACACTGTGTAACACAGCGGGACACAGCGGGGACACTGCGGGGACACAGCAGGACAAACGGGGGACACAGCAGGACACAGCTGGAAACAGCGGGGACACAGCGGGGGACAGCATTGACAGAGAGGGGCCACAGCGGGACACAGCGGTGACACAGATGGACACAGCGGGGTACACAGCGGGACACAGCGGGCACACAGCACGGACACAGCGGGATACAGAGGGGACACAGCGGGACACAGCGAGAAAAAGCGGGGGACACAGTGGGACACAGCAGGGACAGAGTGGGACACAGCAGGACACAGCAGGACACAGCGAGGGACACTGCGGGACACAGTGGGGGAAACAGCGAGGACACAGCGGGGACACAGCTGGACACAGCGGGGTACACAGCTGGGGACACAACGGGACACAGCGGGGGACACAGCGATGACACAGCGGGACACAGCGAGACACAGCGGGACATAGCGGGGACACAGCAGTAGACACAGCGGGACACAGTGGGGGACACAGCAGGACACAGCGGGGAACACAGGGAGGACCAGGCGGGACCCAGCGGGACACAGCGTCGATACAGCGGGGACACAGCGGGACACAGCAGGGTACACAGCTGGGGACACAAAGGGACACAGCGGGGGAAACAGGGAGGACACAGCGGTACACAGCGTGACACAGCGGGGACAAAGCGTGAGACACAGCGGGGGACAGAGCGGGAGAGAGCGGAACACAGCGGGACACAGCTTGGGATACCGCGGGGACACAGCGGGACACAGCGGGGGACACAGAGAGGACACATTGGGACACAGTGGGGACACAGCGGGACTCAGCGGGGACACAGCAGTACACAGGGGGACACAGAGGGACACAGAGGGGGACACAAAGGGGTACACAGCGGGACACAGCAGGGAACACAGCGAGGACACACCGGGACCCAGCGGGACACAGCGTCGATACAGCAGGGACACAGCGGAACACAGCGGGGTACACAGCTGGGGACACAACGGCACACAGCGGGGGACACAGCGAGGCCACAGCAGAACAAAGCGGGTGACACAGCGAGGACACAGCGGGACACAGCAAGTGACACAACTGGACACAACGGGGTACACAGCGGGAC
>NW_012315223.1:0-2077 GCF_000151885.1 Dipodomys ordii
GCAGGGAAACAGCGTGGGACAGAGCGGGACACAGTGGGGACACAGCAGGACACAGCGGGGACACAGCAGGGACACAGCGGGGACACAGCGGGGGACACAGTGGGACACAGCGGAGACACAGAGGGACTCAGCGGTTACACAGCGAGGACACACCAGGGACACAGCGGGACACAGCGGAGACAAAGCAATGACACAGGGAGACACAGCGAGGACACAGCGGGACACAGCGGGGGACACAGCGGTGGACACAGTGGGACACAGCTGGGGACAGAGCGAGGAAACAGCGGGACGCAGCGGGGGACACAGCAGGGGACAGCGGGGACACACATGCAGACAACGGGGACACAACGGGACACAGCGGGGGACATCGGGGACACAGCGGGACACAGCGGGACACAGCAGGACACAGCAGGGACACAGCAGGGACACAGCGGGTCACAGCGGGGACACAGTTTGGGACACAGCGAGGACACAGCGGGACACAAGGATACACAGAGAGGACACAGCGTGACACATGGGGACACAGCGGGACATATCGGGGGACACAGAGAGGACACAGCGGGACACAAATGTGGACACAGCAAGGACACAGAGTGACACTGCGGGAAAGAGCGGGACACAGCAGAGGACACAGCCGGGGACACAGCGGGACACAGCGGGACACAGCGGGGGATACAGCAGGGACACATCGGGTCACAGCGGGGACACAGTGGGGGACACAGCAAGGACACAGCGGGACACAGAGTGATACACTGTGAGGACACAGTGTGACACATGGGTACCCAGCGGGACCCAGCGGGTTACCCAGCGAGTACACAGCGGGACACAAATGGGGACACAGCAAGGACACAGCAGGACACAGCGTAAAAGAGCGGGACACAGCAGGGGACACAGCGGGACACAGCAAGGGACACAGCGGGGACACAGCGGGACAGAGTGGGGACACAGCGGGACACAGCGGGACACATTGGAGGACACAGCAGGACACTGCAGGGTACACAGCGGAACACAGCGGGACACAGCGGGACACAGCGTGGACACAGCAGGGGACACAGCAGGACACAGAGGGGAACATAGGGGGCACACAGTGGGACACAGCGGGGACACAGCGGGACAAAGTGGGGGACACAGAGGGGGACACAGCAGGACACAGCAAGGACACAGCAGGACACAGCGAGAAAGAGCGGGACCCAGCGGGGGACACAGCCGGGGACAAAGCGGGACACAGCAGGACACAGCGGGGGACACAGCAGGGACACATCGAGTCACAACGCGGACACGGGGGGGACACAGCAAGGCAACAGCGGGACACAGAGTGATACATAGCGAGGACACGGCGTGACACATGGGGAACCAGCGGGACCTAGCGGGGGACCCAGCGAGGACACAGCGGGACACAAATGGGGACACAGCAAGGACACAGCAGGACACTGCGGGAAAGAGCGGGACAAAGCAGGGGACACAGCCTGGGACACAGCGGGACACAGGAGGGGACACAGAGGGACATAGCAGTTACACAGTGAGGACACACCAGGGACACAGCGGGACACAGCGGGGACACAGCGGGGGACACATTGGTGGACACAGCAGTATACAGCGGGGGACAGAGCGGGACTCAGCGGTGGACACAGCAAAGAACACAGCGGGACACAGCCGGGGACACATGGGAACACAGCGGGACACAGCCGGACAGAGCTGGGGACACAGCGGGTGACACAGCGGGAAACAGCGGGGGTCACAGTTAGGACACAGCAGGACACAGCGGGGGACACAGCAGGCCACAGCGGGGAACTCAGAGGCAGACCCTGCGGTACACATCGGGAAAGAGCGGGGACACAGCGGGGACACAGCGGGCCACAGCTGGCCACAGCGGGGACACAGCAGGACACAGCGGGACACAGCGGGGGTCACACCGGGGGAGAGCAGGCACACAGCGGGATACAGCGGGGAACACAGCGGGACACACATCGGGACACAGCGGGACACAGCGGAAGACACAGAATGGACACAGCGGGTCACAGCGGGGAAATAGTGGGGGACACAGCGGGATACAGAATGACACAGGGAGGATACAGCG
>NW_012315224.1:0-2077 GCF_000151885.1 Dipodomys ordii
TATTCGGGACATCTTTTGGGACACAGCGGGGCACTCGTGGGGGGACACAGTGGGACACAGCAGGGACAAAGCTTGAGATACAGCGGGGTACAGAGCAGGAGACAGCGGGGGACACAGCGAGGACACAGCGGGACACAGCGCTGACACAGCGGGGGACACAGCGGGGGACACAGCGGGGGACACAGCGGGGGACACAGCCGGACACAGCGGGACACAGCGGGGGAAACAGGGGGGAACCAGCTGGACCCAGCGCGGGACACAGCGTGGACACATTGGGACACAGCGGGGACACAGCGGGACACAGCGGGGGACACAGCAGTACACAGCGGGACACAGCAGGTCACAGCGAGGGACACAGAGGGGTACATAGCGGGACACAGTGGGGAACACAGGGAGGACACAGCGGGACCCAGCGGGACCCAGCGTCGATACAGCGGGGACACAGGGGGACACAGTGGGGTACACAGCTGGGGACACAACGGGACACAGCGGGGGACACACCGAGGACACAGCAGAACACAGCGTGGGAAACAGCGAGGACACAGCGGGACACAGCGGGACACAGCGGGACACAGTGGGGACACAGAAGTAGACACAGCGAGACACAGCGGGGGACACAGCGGGACACAGCGGGGAACACAGCGAGGACACAGCGGGGACACAGCGGGGACACTGCGAGAACATAGTGGGACACAGCGGGGCACACAGCAGGACAAAGCGGGACACAGCTTGGGACACAGCGGGAACACAGCAGGACACAGCAGGGGACACAGCGAGGACACAGCGGGACACAGTGGGACACAGCGTGGGACAAAGCAGGAGACCGCAGGGTACACAGCGAGGACACAGCGGGACACAGCGGGGGACACAGGGAGAACACAGCTTAACACAGCATGGGACAAAGCGAGGACACAGCGGGACACAGCGAGACACAGCGGGACACAGCGGGGACCCAGCAGTGGACACAGCGGGACACAGCGGGGGACAAAGCGGGACACCACGGAACACAGCAGGACACAGCGTGAAACAGCAGTGAACCTGCGGGGACACAGCGGGACACAGCGGGGGACCCAGCGGGGCACAGCGGGACACAGCGGGGGACACAGCCGGACACAGCAGGGACACAGCGGGGACACAGCGGGACCCAGCAGGACACAGTGGGGGACACAGCGGGACACAGCGGGGGACACAACAGGGACACAGTGGGACACAGTAGGACACAGCGTGGGACAAAGCGGGAGATAGCGGAGGACACAGCGAGGACACAGCTGGACACAGCGGGGACACAGAGGGGACTCAGCAGGGGACATAGAGGGGAAAAAGCGGGACACCACGGGACACAGTAGGACACAGCGGGACACAGCGGGGACACTGCGGGACACAGCCGGGGGACACAGCGGTGGACAGCGGGGGAAAGAGAAGGGACACAGTGGGACACAGAGGGGACACAGCTGGACACAGAAGGGTACACAGCGGGGCACAGCGGTCTTACAACAGGGACAGAGCTGGACACAGAGGGACACAGAGGGGACAGAGCGTGACACAGCGGGACACAGCAGGGGACTCAGC
Organism: Dipodomys ordii; assembly: GCF_000151885.1. Classification (NCBI taxonomy): domain Eukaryota; kingdom Metazoa; phylum Chordata; class Mammalia; order Rodentia; family Heteromyidae; genus Dipodomys; species Dipodomys ordii. The sequence goes on from NW_012315224.1 coordinate 1,570, forward strand.
GGGACACAGCTGGGGACACAGGGAGGACACAGCTGGACACTGAGGGAGACAGAGCGAGGACACAGCCGGACACAGCGAAACACAGCGTGACACAGTGGGGACACAGCAGGGGACACAGCGAGACAGAGCCGGGGACACAGAGGGACACAGCGGGGTACACAGCAGGGACAAAGCGGGACACAGCGGGGGACACAGCGAGGACAAAGCGGGACAGCGGTGACACAGCGGGACAAAGCTGGGGACACTGCGGGACCCAGCGGGACCCAGCGGGGACAAAGTGTGAGACACAGCGGTGGACAGAGCGGGAGACAGAGGCGGACACAGCGAGGACACAGCGGGACACAGCGGGGACACAGAGGTGGCTCAGGGGGGGCCACAGCGGGGGACAAAGCGGGACACCACGGAACACTGCGGGACACAGCGTGAAACAGCGGTGAACCTGCAGGGACACAGCGGGGGACACAGCGGAAACACAGCAGAGACACTGCGGGACACAGCAGGACACAGT
>NW_012315225.1:0-2077 GCF_000151885.1 Dipodomys ordii
TCTGCTTCTGCTTCTCCTTCTGTTTCTCCAGATTCTGCTTCTTCTGCTTCTCCTGCTTCTCCTTCTGCTTCAGGTTCTGCTTCTGCTTCTTCTCCTTCTGCTTCTCCTGCTGCTGCTTCTTCTGCTTCTCCTGCTTCTCTTTCTGCTTTTCCTTCTGTTTCTGCTTCTTCTCCTTCCTATGTTTCTTCTGCTTCTGCTTCTCCTGCTTCTGCTTCTTCTGCTTCTCCTGCTTCTCCTTCTCATTCTCCTTCTCTTTCTGCTTCTGCTTATCCTTCTGTTTCTCCTACTCCTAATCCTTCTCTTTCTCCTTCTGCTTCTTTTTCTTCTGCTTCTCCTGCTGCTTCTTCTTCTGCTTCTTCTGCTTTTTCTGTTTCTTCTTCTTCTGCTTCAGCTTCTGCTTCTTCTGCTTCTCCTTCTGCTTCTCCTTCTGCTTCTGCTCTTCTCCTTCTGTTTCTTCTGTTTCTGCTTCTCCTGCTTCTTCTTCTTCTGCTTCTCCTACTTCTCCTTCTGCTTCTCCGTCTCCTTCTCCTTCTCCTTCAATGTCTCCTTCTTGTGCTTCTCATTCTGCTTCTGCTTCTGCTTCTCCTGCTTCTGCTTCTTCTGTTTCTCCTTCTGCTTCTTCTTCTGCTTCTCTTTCTGCTTCTTATTCTGCTTCTGCTCCTCCTACTCCTAATCCTTCTCTTTCTCCTTCTTCTTCTGCTTCTCGTTCTGCTTCTGCTTCTTCTGCTTGTTCGGTTTCTTCTGCTTCTGCTTTTCCAGCTTCTGCTGCTTCTGCTTCTCCTTCTGCTTCAGGTTCTCCTTCTGATTCTTCGGCTTCTTCTGTTTCTTCTGCTTCTGATTCACCTGCTACTGCTTCTTCTGCTTCTTCTTCTTCTCTTTCTGCTTCTCCTTCTGGTTCTGCTTCTCCTTCTGCTCCTTCTCCTTCTTCTGTTTCTTCTTCTTCTTCTGCTTCTCCCGCTTCTGCTTCTTCTGCTTCTCCTGCTTGTCCTTCTCCTTCTTCTGCTTCACTTTCTGCTTCTGCTTCTTCTGATTCTCCAACTTCTCCTTCTTCTTCTTCTATTTCTGCTTCTCTTTCTACTTCTGCATTTCCTTCTACTTCACCTTCTGCTGCTCCTTCTCCTTCTGTTTCTCCCTCTGCTTCTGCTTCTTATGCTTCTTCTTTTTCTTCTGGTTCTGCTTCTCCTGCTTCTGCTTCTTCTGCTTCTACTGCTTCTTCTTCTGCTTCTACTTCTCTTTCTGCTTCTGCTTCTCCTGCTTGTTTTTCTGCTTCTTCTGCTGCTTTTTCTACTTCTCCTTCTGCTTCTCTTTTTGCTTCTCCTTCTGCTTCTGCTTCTTCTGTTTCTCGTGCCTGAATTTCTGGTTCTACTTCTTCTGCTGCTTCTCCTTCTCCTTCTGCTTCTCCTTCTGCTTCTGTTTCTGCTTCTTCTCTTTCGGCTTCTCCTGCTTCTGCTTCTTGTCCTCCTCCTGCTTCTCGTTCTGCTTCTCATTCTGCTTCTGCTTCTCCTTCTGCTTCTGCTTCTCCTCCTTCTCCTTCTCCTACTTCTGCTTCTTCTGCTTCTCCTGCTTCTCCTTCTGCATCTCCTTCTGCTTGTGCTTGTCCTTATGCTTCTTCTTCTGCCTCTGCTTCTCCTTCTCCTTCTTTTGCTTCACCTTTTGCTTCTGCTTCTTCTGCTTTTCCTGCTTCTCCTTCTGCTTCTCCTTCTTCTGCTTCTCCTTCTTCTTCTTCTGCTTTACCTGCTTCTCTTTCTGCTTCTCCTTCTGCTTCTCCTTCTGTTTCTCCTTCTCCTTCTTGTTCTTCTGCTTTTCCTACTGCTTCTGCTACAACTGCTACTGCTTCTACTTCTTCTGTTTCTTCTGCTTCTCCTTCTGCTTTTGATTCTCTTTCTGCTTCTGCTTCTCCTTCTGCTTCTCATTCTGCTTCTAAAGATTCTGCTTCTTCTGCTTCTCCTGCTTCTCCTTCTGCTTCAGGTTCTGCTTCTGCTTCTTCGGATTCTTATGCTTCTGCTTCTCCTGCTTCTGCTTCTTCTGCTTCCCCTCCTTCTCTTTCTGCTTCTCCTTCTGCTTCTGCTTCTTGTCC
>NW_012315226.1:0-2077 GCF_000151885.1 Dipodomys ordii
CACAGCGGGGAAACTGCGGGGGACACAGTGGGACACAGCGGGGACACAGAGGGACTTAGCGGTTACACAGTGAGGACACACCAGGGATACAGCGGGGCACAGCAGGAACACAGTGGGGAAACAGCAAGGACACAACGGTACACAGCAGGACTCAGCAGGGGACACAGCAGGGGACACAGCGGGACACAGCGGGGGACAAGCGGGACACAGCGGATACAAAGCGGGGGACAAAGTGGGGACACAGCAGGGGACACAGCGCGACACAGCGGGACACAGCTGGACACAGCGGGGACACAGCAGGGACACAGCGGGGGACAAAGTGGAACACAGCGGGACACAGTGGGGGACACAGCTGGACACAGGGGAGACACAGCGGGACACAGCGGGACACAAGGGGGGCACAGTGAGGACACGGTGGGACAGAGCGGCGGATATAGCGAGGACACAGCGGGACACAGCAGGTCACAGCGGGGGACACAGCGGGGGACACAGTGGGACACAGCGGGGGACACACCGGGGGACACAGCGGGACACAGCAGGGGACACAGCGGGGGACACAGCGGAGGACACAGTGGGACAGATCGGGGGACACAGTGAGGAAAGAGCGGGACACAGCGGGGACATAGCGAGGACACAGCGAGGGACATAGCGGGGGACACAGCAGGACACAGCGGGGACAAAGCGGGACACAGTGTGACACAGCGGGACACACCGGGGACACAGCAAGGACACAGCGGGGGACAAAGCGGAACACAGCGGGACACAGTGGGGTCACAGCGAGACAGAGCGGGGGACACAGCGGGGGACACAGCGGGACACAGCGTGGAACACAGCGAAGACACTGCGGGACACAGCGTCAGTACAGCGGGGACACAGCGGGACACAGAGAGGTACACACCTGCGGACACAACGAGACACAAGGGGGACACAGCGGGACACAGCAGGACACAGCGGGGACAAAAGTGAGACACAGCGGGCGACAGAGTGGGAGACAGCGGGGGACACAGCGGGACACAGCAGGGAACACAGCGAGAACACAGCGGGACCCAGCGGGACACAGCGCCGAAACAGCAACAACACAGGGGGACACAGCGGGGTACATAGCTGGGACACAACGGGACACAATGTGGGACACAGTGGGACACAGCGGGACACAGCGGGAAACATGGGGACAGAGCGGGGGATAGAGCAGGACACACGGGGACACAGTGGGACACAGCAGGGACACAGCGGGACACAGCGGGTCACAGCGGTCACAGCGGGGGACACAGCGAGGACACAGCGGGACACAGCGGGGACACAGCGGGACACAGCGGGGGACACAGCGGGACACAGCAAGACACAGCGGGGTCACAGCAGTGGACACAGCGGAACACAGCGGGGGACACAGCGGGAGACACAGCGGGACACAGCGTGGGACAGAGCAGGGGACACATCGGGACACAGTGGGGACACAGGGGGACAGAGCGGAGGACACAGCGGGACACAGCGTCGGAACAGCGAGGACACAGCGGGACACAGAGAGGTACACAGCTGGGGACACAACGGGACACAGGGGGGACACAGCGGGACAAATCGGGACACAGCGGGGACAAACCGTGAGACACAGCAGGGGACAGAGCGGGAGACAGCGGGGGACACAGCGAGGACACCGCGGGACACAGCGGGGACACAGCAGGGACACAGCAGGGACTCAGCAGGGGACACAGCAGAGGACAGAGCGGGGGACACAGCAGGACACAGCGGGGAACACACCGAGGACACAGCGGGACCAGCGGGACACAGCGTCGAAACAGCGACGACACAGGGGGACACAGCGGGGTACATAGCTGGGACACAACGGGACACAGTGGGGGACACAGCGGGACACAGCGTGACAGGGGGACAAAGTGGGGGATAGAACGGGACACACGGGGACACAGCGGGGACATAGCGGGACACAGCGGGGACACAGCGGGACACAGCTGGACACAGCGGACACAGCGGGGGACACAGCGAGGACACAGCGGGACACCGCGGGACACAGCGGGGACAAAGCGTGAGACACAGCGGGGGACAGAGCGGGAGACAGCGGGGA
>NW_012315227.1:0-2077 GCF_000151885.1 Dipodomys ordii
TCACGCTGTATCCTGCTGTGTCCCGCTGTGTCCCGCTGTGTACTGCTGTGTTCCCCGCTGTGTCTGGCTGTGTCCCGCTGTGTTCCCCGCTGTGTCCCCCGCTGGGTCCCGCTGTGTCCCCGCTGTGTCCCGCTCTGTCCCCCGCTATGTCCCCCTCTTTGTCTCCGCTGTGTCCCATTGTGTCCCCCTGTGTCCCCCTCTGTTTCCCGTTGTGTCTCCAGCTGTGTACTCCGCTGTGTCCCACTGTGTCCCATGGTGTCCCGCTTTGTCCCCCACTGTGTCCCCCGGTGAGTCCCCGCTGTGTCCCCGCTGTGTCCCGTTGTGTCCTCCCTGTGTCTCCCTCTGTGTCCCGCTGTGTCTACTGCTGTGTCCCTGCTGTGTCCCGCTGTGTCCCGCTGTGTCCCTCTGAGTCCTCGCTGTGTCCCACACTGTGTTCCGCTGTGTCCTCGCTGTGTCCCCCGATGTGTCCCTTTGTGTCTCCAGTTGTGTAGCCACTGTGTCCAGCTGTGTCCCCGCTGTATCAACGCTGTGTCCCGCTGGGTCCTGCTGTGTCCTCGCTGTGTTCCCCGCTGTGTCCCGCTGTGTATCCCTCTGTGTCCCCCTCTGTGTCCCGCTGTGTCCCCTGCTGTGTCCCGCTGTGTCCCGCTGTGTCCCGCTGTGAACTGCTGTGTCCCCCGCTTTGTCCCGCTGTGTGCCGCTGTGTCCTGCTGTGTCCCGCTATGTCTCCGCTGTGTCTCCGCTGTGGCCCACTGTGTATCCTGCTCTGTCCCCGCTGTGTCCCGCTGTGTCCCCCACTCTGTCCACCGCAGTGTCCCGCTCTCTCCCTCACTGTGTCCCGCTGTGTCCCACTGTGTCTCCCACTGTGTCCCCTTGTGTCCCCAGCTGTGTCCTGCTTTTTCCCTGCAATGTCACAGCTGTGTCTCCCGCTGAGTCCCCTCTGTGTCCCCGCTGTGTCCAGCTTAGTCCCCGCTATGTCTCGCTGTGTCCCACTCTCTGTCCCGCACTGTGTTCTACTGTGTCCCCCTCTGTGTCCCGCTGTGTCCCGCGCTGTGTCTTGCTGTGTCTACTGCTGTGTCCCTGCTGTGTCCCGCTTTGTCCCGCTGTGTCCTCGCTGTGTCCCACGCTGTGTTTCGCTGTGTCCTCGCTGTGTCCCCCGATGTGTCCCTTTGTGTGCCCAGCTGTGTACCCCGCTCTGTCCCGCTGTGTCCCTGCTGTATCGACGCTGTGTCCCGCTGGGTCCCGCTGTGTCCTCGCTGTGTCCCACGCTGTGTCCCGGTGTGTCCCCCGCTGTGTCCTGCTGTGTCCCTGCTCTGACCCGTTGTGTCCCGCTGATTCCCCCGCTATGTCCCGCTGTGTCCTTGCTGTGTCCCCCACTGTGTCCCGCTGTGTCTTCGCTGTGTCAGCCGATGTGTCCCTCTGTGTCCCCGCTATGTCCCGCTGTGTCCCTGCTGGGACCCGCTGTTTCCCGCTGTGTCCCCGCTGTGTCCCCTCTGTGTCCCGCTTTGTCCCCCGCTGTATCCCGCTGTGTCCCGCTGTGTCCCGCTGTGTCCCCCGCTGTGTCCCCCTGTGTCCACTGCTGTGTCCCCTATAGGTCCCGCTGTTTCCCCGCTATGTCCTGCTGTGTCCTCGCTGTGTCCCCTGCTGTGTCCCGCTGTGTCCTCGCTGTGTCCCCCGCTGTGTCCCGCTGTGTCCCCCGCTGTGTCCCGCTGTGTCCCCCGCTTTGTCCCCTGCTGTGTCCCTGCTGTGTTTCCGTTGTGTCCCGCTGTTTCCCCCGCTGTGTCCCCCACATTGTCCTCGATGTGTCCCTCTGTTTCCCTCTGTGTCCCTCGCTGTGTCCCACTGTGTCCCCTGCTGGGTCCAGATGTGTCCCCCGCTGTGTCCCGCTCGGTCCCCCGTGTGTCCCGCTGTGACCAATGCTGTGTCCCGCTCTGTCCCCCGCTGTGTCCCGCTGTGACCAATGCTGTGTCCCTGCACTGTCCCCCGCTGCGTCCCGCTGTGTCCCGCTGTGTCCCTGCTGGGACCCGCTGTGTCCTGCTGTGTCCCCGCTGTGTCCCCTCTGTGTCCCGCTGTGTACCCC
>NW_012315228.1:0-2076 GCF_000151885.1 Dipodomys ordii
TCACATTCTCCTTCTCCTTCAATTTCTCCTTCTTGTGCTTCTCATTCTGCTTCTGCTTCTCCTGCTTCTGCTTCTTCTGTTTCTCCTTCTGCTTCTCTTTCTGCTTCTAATTCTGCTTCTGCTCCTCCTACTCCTAATCCTTCTCTTTCTCCTTCTTATTCTTCTGCTTCTCGTTCTGCTTCTACTTCTTCTGCTTGTTCTGTATCTTCTGCTTCTGCTTTTCCAGCCTCTGATGCTTCTGCTTCTCCTTGTGCTTCAGGTTCTCCTTCTGCTTCTTCAGCTTCTTCTGTTTCTTCTGCTTCTGCTTCTCCTGCAACTGCTTCTTCTGCTTCTCTTTCTATTTCTGCTTCTCCTTCTCCTTCTGCTTCTCCTTCTGCTCCTTCTCCTTCTTCTGTTTCTTCTTCTTCTTCTTCTTCTGCTTCTCCCGCTTCTGCTTCTTCTGCTTCTCCTGATTGTCCTTCTGCTTCTGCTTCTCCTTCTCCCTCTTTTGCTTCTCTTTCTGCTTCTGCTTCTTCTGATTCTCCAACTTCTCCTTCTGTTTCTGCTTCTCTTTCTGCTTCTGCATCTCCTTCTGCTTCACCTTCTGCTGCTCCTTCTCCTTCTTCTGTTTCTCCCTCTGCTTCTACTTCTGCTTCTTATGCTTCTTCTATTTTCTTCTGCTTCTGCTTCTCCTGCTTCTGCTTCTTATGCTTCTACTGCTTCTTCTTCTGGTTCTGCTTCTTCAGCTTCTAATTCTCTTTCTGCTTCTGCTTCTCCTGCTTGTTTTTCTGCTTCTTCTGCTGCTTCTCCTTCTGCTGCTTCTTTTACTACTCCTTGTGCTTCTCTTTTTGCTTCTCCTTCTGCTTCTGCTTCTTCTGTTTCTCCTGCCTGAATTTCTGGTTCTACTTCTTCTGCTGCTTCTCCTTCTGCTTCTGCTTCTCGTTCTGCTAATGTTTCTGCTTCTTCTGCTTCTTCTCTTTCGGCTTCTCCTGCTTCTGCTTCTTGTCCTTCTCCTGCTTCGCTTTCTGCTTCTCATTCTGCTTCTGCTTCTCCTTCTGCTTCTCCTCCTTCTCCTTCTCCTATTTCTGCTTCTCCTTCAGCTTCTGATTCTTCTGCTTCTCCTGCTTCTCCTTCTGCATCTCCTTCTGCTTGTGTTTGTCATTATGCTTCTGCTTCTGCATCTCCTTCTCCTTCTTTTGCTTCTCCTTTTGCTTCTGCTTCTTCTGCATTTCCTGCTTCTCCTCCTGCTTCTGCTTCTTCTGCTTTTCCTGCTTCTCCTCCTGCTTCTGCTTCTTCTGCTTCTCCTTCTGATTCTCCTTTTGCTTCTTCTTCGTCTGCTTTACCTGCGTCTCTTTCTGCTTCTCCTTCTGTTTCTCCTTCTGTTTCTACTTCTCCTTCTTGTTCTGCTTTTCCTTCTGCTTCTGCTACAACTGCTTCTGCTTCTACTTCTTCTGTTTCTTCTGCTTCTCCTTCAGCTTTTGATTCTCTTTCTGCTTCTGCTTCTCGTTCTGCTTCTTATTCTGCTTCTTCAGATTCTGCTTCTTCTGCTTCTCCTGCTTCTCCTTCTGCTTCAGTTTCTCCTTCTGCTTCTTCACATTCTTATGCTTCTGCTTCTCCTGCTTCTGCTTCTTCTGCTTTCCCTCCTTCTCTTCCTGCTACTCCTTCTGTTTCTGCTTCTCCTTCTGCTTCTGCTTCTTGTCCTTCTTGAGTTTCTTCTGCTTCGGCTTCTCAAGTTTCTGCATCTCCTGCTTCTCCTTCAGCTGCTCTTTCTGCTTCTCCTGCTGCTTTTCCATCTCCTGCTCCTTATTCTGCTTCTCTTTCTGCTTCTCCTTCTGTTTCTCCTACTCCTTCTCCTTCTCGTTCTTCTGCTTTTCCTTCAGCATCTTCTGCTTCTTCTGCTAATGCCTCTGCTTCTTCTGTATGTTCTGCTTCCACTTCTGCTTCTCCTTCTGCTTTTGCTTCACTTTCTGCTTTTGCTTCTCCTTCTGCTTCTCCAGATTCTGCTTCTTCTGCTTCATCTGCTTCTCCTGATTCTCCTTCTGCTTCTGCTTCTGCTACTACAGCTACATCTGCTTATGCTTATCCTGATGCTGAATC
>NW_012315229.1:0-2076 GCF_000151885.1 Dipodomys ordii
GCTTCTCTTTCTGTTTCTGCATCTCCGTCTGCTTCACGTCTGCTGCTCATTCTTCTGTTCTCCCTCTGCATCTGCTTCTGCTTCTTATGATTCTTCTTTCTCTTCTGACTCTGCTTCTCCTGCTCTGCTTCTTATGCTTCTACTGCTTCGTCTTCTGCTTCTCCTTCTTCTGCTTCTACTTCTCTTTCTATTTCTGCTTTTCCTGCTTGTTTTTCTGCTTCTTGTGCTGCTTCTCCTTCTGCTGCTTCTTCTACTTCTCCTTCTTCTTCTCTTTTTGCTTCTCCTTCTGCTTCTGCTTCTTCTGTTTCTCCTGCCTGAATTTCTGGTTCTACTTCTTCTGCTGCTTCTCTTTCTGTTTCTGCTTATAATTCTGTTTCTGCTTCTCTTTCTGTTTCTGCATCTCCTTCTGCTTCACCTTCTGCTGCTCCTTCTTCTGTTTCTCCCTCTGCTTCTGCTTCTGCTTCCGCTTCTGCTTCTCTTTCTGCTTCTGATTCTCCTCCGCTCCTTCTCCTACTTCTGCTTCTCCTTTAGCTTCTGCTTCTTCTGCTTCTCCTGCTTCTCCTTCTGCATCTCCTTCTGCTTGTGCTTGTCCTTAGGCTTCTTCTTCTGCTTCTGCTTCTCCTTCTCCTTCTTTTGCTTCTGCTTCTTCTGCTTTTCCTGCTTCTCCTTCTACTTCTGCTTCTTCTGTTCTCCTTCTGCATCTTATTCTGCTTCTGCTTCTCCTTCTCCTTCTTCTGCTTCTCCTTCTGATTCTCCTTCTGCTTCTTTTTCTTCTGCTTTACATGCTTCTCTTTCTGCTTCTCCTTCTGCTTCTCCTTCTGTTTCTCCTTCTCCTTCTTGTTCTTCTGCTTTTCCTTCTGCTTCTCCTTCTGCTTCTGGTACAACGGCTACTGCTTCTACTTCTTTTGTTTCTTCTGCTTCTCCTTCTGCTTTTGATTCTCTTTCTGCTTCTGCTTCTCCTTCAGCTTCTCATTCTGCTTCTTCAGATTCTGCTTCTTCTGCTTCTCCTGCTTCTCCTTCTGCTTCAGGTTCTGCTTCTGCTTCTTCGGATTCTTATGCTTCTGCTTCTCCTGCTTCTGCTTCTTCTGCTTCCCCTCCTTCTCTTTCTGCTTCTCCTTCTGTTTCTGCTTCTCCTTCTGCTTCTGCTTCTTGTCCTTCTCATGTTTCTTCTGCTTCTGCATCTCCTGTTTCTGCATCTCCTGCTTCTCCTTCTGCTGCTCTTTCTGCTTTTCCTGCTGCTTTTCCTTCTTCTGCTCCTTCTTCTGCTTCTCTTTCTGCTTCTCCTGTTTCTCCTTCTCCTTCTCCTTCTCGTTCTTCTGCTTTTCCTTCTGCTTCTCCTTCTGCTTCTGCATCTTCTGCTTCTTCTGCTACTGCCTCTGCTTCTTCTGTTTTTTCTGCTTCTCCTTCTGCTTTTGCTTCTCTTTCTGCTTCTGCTTCTCCTTCTGCTTCTCCGGATTCTGCTTCTTCTGCTTCTCCTGCTTCTCCTTCTGCTTCAGGTTCTGCTTCTGCTTCTTCGGCTTCTTCTACTTCTGCTTCTCCTGCTGATGCTTCTTCTGCTTCTCCTGCTTCTCTTTCTGCTTTTGCTTCTGTTTCTGCTTCTCCTTCTGCTTCTTCTCCTTCTTCTGTTTCTTCTGCTTCTGCTTCTCCTGCTTCTGCTTCTCCTGCTTCTCGTTCTGCTTCTCTTTCTGTTTCTCGTTCTGCTTCTCCTTCTCCTTCTCCTTCTTCTGCTTCTGCTTCTCCTTCTGCTTCTGCTTCAATTTCTCCTTCTGCTTCTCATTCTGCTTCTGCGTCTTCTGTTTCTTCTGCTTCTCCTGCTTCTGCTACTCCTGCTTCTCCTACTTCTCGTGCTGATACTCCTTATGCGTCTCATTCTGCTACTGCTTATCATTATGCGTCTCCTACTCCTAATCCTTCTCTTTCGCCATCTCCTTATTCTTCTATCTGCTACTCATGCTGCTTCTGCTTATTCTACTATATCTTATACATCTTCTTCTGCTTCAGATTGTGATACTTCTCATTCTCCTGCTTCATATTCTGCTTCTGCTTCTTCGACTCTCATGATTCATCTGCTTCTGC
>NW_012315230.1:0-2076 GCF_000151885.1 Dipodomys ordii
TCTTATTCTACTATTTCTGTTTGTTCTGCTTCTGCTTCAGATTGTGCTTCTTCTGTTTCTCCTGCTTCAGATTCTGCTTCTGCTTATTCGGCTTCTCCTGTTTCTTCTGCTTCTGCTTCTCCTGCTTCTCCTGCTTCTCTGCTTCTCTTTTGCTTCTTCTTTCTGCTACTGCTTCTCCTTCTGCTTCTGCTTCTGCTCTTCTCCTTCTTCTGTTTCTTATGCTTCTGTTTCTTCTGCTTCTTCTTCTTCTTCTGTTTCTTCTGATTCTACTTCTGCTTCTCGTTCTTCTCCTCTTTCTGCTTCTACTTCTGCTTCTTCTGCTTCTCCTTCTTGTTCTCCTTCTGTTTCTGATTCTCTTTCTGCTTCAGCTTCTCCTTCTGCTTCTCCTTCTCCTTTTCTTCGTCTGCTTCTCCCACTGCTTCTGCTTCTGCTTCTTTTGCTTATTCTTTTTCTTCTGCTTCTGCTACTTCTGCTTCTACTGCTTCTCCTTATGCTTCTCCTTATGCTGATGCTTCTTCTTCTTCTTCGTCTTCTTCTTCTTCTTGTTCTTGTTCTTGTTCTTGTTCTTCTTCTTCTTCTTCTTCTTCTTCTTCTTCTTCTTCTTCTTCTTCTTCTTCTTCTTCTCCTTCTCTTTCTTCTGCTTATGATTTTCCTGCTTCTTCTGCTTCTACTGCTTCTCTTTCTGCTTCTCATTCTGCTTCTGCTTCTCCTAATGCTTCTCCTATTGCTTCTGCTGCCCTTCCTTCTCCTTCTTCTTCTCCTACTTCTGCTTCTCCTTCTGCTTCTGCTTCGTCTGCTTCTCCTGCTTCTCCTTCTGCATCTTCTGCTGCTTCTGCTTCTCCTATTGCTTCTCCTGCTCTTCCTTCTCCTTCTCCTACTTCTCTTTCTTCTTCTGCTTCTGCTTCTTCTGCTTCTCCTGCTTCTTCTTCTGCATCTCCTTCTGATTGTGCTTGTCCTTATGCTTCTTCTTCTGCTTCTCCTTCGCTTCTCCTTCTGCTTCTTCTGCTTCTCCTTCTGATTCTCCTTCTGATTCTGCTTCTGTTTTTCCTTCTCCATCTCGTTTTTCTGCTTTTCCTTCTGCTTCTCCTTCTACTTCTGCTGCTACTGCTTCTGCTTCTTCTGTTTCTTCTGCTTCTCCTTCTGCTTTTGATTCTCTTTCCGCTTCTGTTTCTCCTTCTGCTTCTCCTTCTGCTTTTGATTCTCTTTCCGCTTCTGCTTCTCCTTCAGCTTCTCATTCTGCTTCTGCAGATTCTGCTTCTTCTGCTTCTCCTGCTTCTCCTTCTGCTTCAGGTTCTGCTTCTGCTTCTTCGGGTTCTTATGCTTCTGCTTCTCCTGCTTCTGCTTCTTCTGCTTCCCCTCCTTCTCTTTCTTCTTCTGCTTCTGTATCTGCTTCTCCTTCTGCTTCTGCTTCTTGTCCTTCTCCTTTTTCTTCTGCTTCTGCTTCTCCTGTTTCTACATCTCCTGCTTGTCCTTCTGCTGCTCTTTCTGCTTCTCCTGCTGCTTTTCCTTCTCCTGCTCCTTCTTCTGCTTCTCTTTCTGCTTCTTCTTCTGTTTCTCCTTCTACTTCTCCTTCTCGTTCTTCTGCTTTTCCTTCTGCTTCTCCTTCTGCTTCTGCATCTTCTGCTTCTTCTGCTACTGCCTCTGCTTCTTCTGTTTCTTCTGCTTCTCCTTCTGCTTTTGCTTCTCTTTCTGCTTCTGCTTCGCCTTCTGCTTCTCCAGGTTCTGCTTCTTCTGCTTCTCCTGCTTCTCCTTCTGCTTCAGGTTCTGCTTCTGCTTCTTCGGCTTCTTCTGCTTCTGCTTCTCCTGCTTCTCCTGCTGCTGCTTCTTCTGCTTCTCCTGCTTCTCTTTCTGCTTTTCCTTCTGTTTCTGCTTCTCCTTCTGCTTCTGCTTCTTCTCCTTCTTCTGTTTCTTCTGTTTCTGCTTCTCCTGCTTCTGCTTCTCCTGCTTCTCGTTCTGCTTCTCTTTCTGCTTCTCTTTCTGCTTCTCCTTCTCCTACTTCTGCTTCTACTTCTGCTTCTGCTTCTCCTTCTGCTTCAATTTCTCCTTCTGCTTCTCATTCTGCTTCTGCGTCTTCTT